>NC_143146.1:37067803-37219318 GCF_059928025.1 Delphinapterus leucas | reverse complement strand
AGAAATTCTCTTACTTAATACAATACTTCTAAAGACAGCATTTTAAAAACATGTATTGATTGAGATCAAATAAAGGGGCTTTTGAACTGCAGTCCTCTAAATTTTGATGGGATTTCTCCTTGGGCACCAAGAACTAGATTAAATTTTAGAGGACTCTCTGTTGTTTGGCTTCTTGTCCTTTGCTGCCACCCAGGCCACCTTAATCAGTTTAACAACAATGGTGCTACCTTCAGCTGTGAGCCAAAACTAAGATGCAGAATTGCATGTGCAGTTTTCTTTCAAGTTTTTCAAAGACACCAGAAGGGGTCTATTTTCTTAAAACTGTGCCTGGTGAGATGAAAACTTTGGCCTTCTGTAATAGACTTGATAACAATGGCAGCAATTGGGGTTAGCTTGCTGAAGAGGACATATGAGGGAGTAACTCATCTTCATGTACATTCAGCAGTAATACCAGCCAGTATCAGATGGAAATTAAAACCTCATAAAGAAAATATTTGAAAAAGAAGATGATTGTTTTTTATGTATTTGCCATGATTGGAGAGGATAAAAGTGACCCCGAGGAACTAAATATAAAAGGATAGTTGTTCTTTAAAACATATGTGTAAAGACTGTAATGCAGTATTGTTCCTTAAGATACCTATCATCAATTTAATCAAAACAATACGGTCTAGAAACTTTGAGAAACAGGGTATCAGTTTCTTCCTTTTTAGTCATAATTCCCTCTTGATGTTTCAAGGGGTAAAAAAAAGTGACTTTGAAATTGTTTCTTTCCAGACTTTGGATCTAAATTATATTACTGTATTATAATTTTTGCATTAATCTAAAAGGTAGCATATCTAAACCTTGGTAGTGGTTGTAAAATATTTTTGCTCTGTTGTCCCCATTTTTATTGGGAGAAACAATCATAACATCTGTATTCCAGAATTACATTAAATCTCAAATGACACTTTAGGAGAATTTCTTAGAAATTATTTGAGTGAGAAGAGATGTAGCCACAATGTAATCGCAGCAGAGCCTCTTAATCCATTTTATTCAGGTAGATAAGGTAATTCAATTTTTCACAATATTTTAACTTGTGCCAAATATGTTCATGAAATTTAGAAGTTACATCTAAGACTTAGTGGACATTGCCTGGCTGGGACCTATATGTCACCTGGGAAGATGATATTTAGTTTCTATCCAGCAGGGAAAATAACAACAGCAATAAAAGCAAACCCCCACTATTAATCTCTAGGCACACTTCATTCAGTATTATAGTTCACCAGTCAGGAAATTGTTAAAATACCTTGGAGGGCAATATAATCTTCCACAGTGCATGACCCAGAAAATAATTGCCTGAAATCCCTGGTCTCTCCTCAGCAACAGGAAGCTTTCAGAAAATTTATTTATGTTTATAAGTGTTTTTAGTTAGCAAGCACTAGTTAAATAATGCTCATTTATAAGGGGGAGCATGGAGATGTATTAATTATTTGCCCACATCAGTTCTCTATAATGCATAAAAATGACGAGTGATGCTGAAGTATTGAGATAAAGATAAGATAAAACTGTGAGAAGAAATAACAGAAATCATTCTACCCTAAATTCCACTATTATTTTTGTAAAATATATTAAAACACAAAGTAAAATCAATACACATATTAGAATTTTAAACTTCTAAACTTCTAAACTTTCTAAAGCTACTTCAAAGACAAGGTCTGTGTCTTGTTCTTTGCTTGTATTCTGCCCTCCCCTGAACTCAAATCAGGTTCTCTATATTATAAAGACCACAGAAGGAGAGCTATTAAAAATTTTATTTTTAAATAAACACAAGAAAGTATAATCAGAGATCTGAAAAAAATTCTTCTTTGCATACAAGTACTTGACTAGGACCATATTTCATCCTGAATCCAGCTTTTCTTCCTGTGTTTCATATCTCTTCGAATTATAGCACCATCTAGCCAGTCACTTTCAACAGAATTCTAGGATTTTTATAATCAAATATACCTCCTTAATGTCTCTCCTGTTTGACATGTCTTCTCCATCTCAGCCCTCTTAAGATGTAACTTCCTCCATTATTACCTGCTTGAACCACTATAGCCATCTCATAAATTCACATTCCATTTTGTTCCTAAATTAATTTCTCTAAAACAAATATCAGATCAATTTTCCTCTCCTAATTACAAATTAATTAATTATATAATTTTGTCTGCAGTGCAGTGTAAGACACTGTGTTTGTTTAAGTTTCTAGAAAACAGTCATGCATACTGGTTTAAACAATATGTAAATTATTAATTCACATACATGGAAGTCCAAGAGTAGACTTCATGGTTTGCTCATTACTGTGACTAAATAATGTAATAAAATCCTAATTTCTTCTCATCTCTGCCTCTTATATTTACAATTTTATTTTAGTGCATGTTCTATTCATGAATTTAAGATAACTTAAAATAGATGTTAGAATATACAAAACTTCATCCATATTTGAGAAAAAGAAGTATGTTTTTTAATTATGAAATTTGTCCTAAAGTTCTTCCACATGTGGCAAATTGGGGCATGCACCCTATCCTAAAGCAATCACTTTAGCCAGGGACATGGGCAATTTTTGATTGCCTCAGGTGAGCTAAGCTATACTATGCCCCTGGAACCAGGATGGGAGCTAAGAGAAAAGAGGCAATGAATGGTGAAAAAATAACCATGATGTTTTCCACATACTGCTAATTTGATAGAAATGTCTTGCTTTTCTTTCTTTTGTTCATTCATACATTCAATAAGATGTGACTGATTGTGTTTTCCAAACATGTTCACCACAACATGTTCCACTCCACATGTTCTTCTTAAAAAGCCCTCACCTTAACACTGAGCAGTCCTTTGTTGTAGACATAATCAATGGAATATAGTGAAAATGATAGTAAGTGACATGTGAGGCTAAATCTTACAAATGCTGCAGATGTCAGCTTTGTTCCCTGACTCCTGGAAACAAGTCATCATAATATGATGAAAGCTACACAGTATGAAAAGGCCTTATATAGTTTATTTGGTTTTGGTTTTGACTGGAAACCCCAGCTCTCATCTCAGTCAATCTGCAGTCAACTAGCATTCACCTGAGTGAGTTAAAATTCAGTGTAACTCCAGCCTCAGCCACCATCTGAATATGAACTCATTAGAGATGCCTACATAATATTGCCTAGCTGAAACCAGCATCCTCCAGAAGTGTGAGATGTAATAATATGATAATTATTACTTTAATATACTAAGTTCTGAGTAATTCAATGCAAGCAATAGACAACCAGAACACATTGGTACCAGCACATCTTTCAAGAGCCAGTTCAATAGCACTTCTGTATAAAGGTACTTAAAGTTATTTCTTTATATTCTCATTCAGTTATTTTACTTCTTTTATTCTCCTCGGGCATTCTAAAGAAATTAAAAATAATTATTCTGACTTAAAAATATTGTTTATATGCAAATGTCTCCTCAACCAGTTTGCAATCCTGGAGGGAATGAGTTATGTCATATGCATTTTTTAACTGTGAGGAGTATAATGTATAAAATAGTTTATGTATTGAATCAATCAACCAACCAAAAATAAATTAATCAACATTTAGCTCCAAATTAATATAAATATTGGGACTGATCTTCACTTCTTCAGGTAATACATTTCTCTGTATATGGCATGATAATGTGATTTCAATCTTTTTTTATATTACCAAGAGTTATAACGTTTTAAAAAATATATGGTGCATTTACCATTTATCCTATAAAGTTTATATTGAAGTTTATAATTATCTTTCAGAGGATTAAAAGTATTCCTAACTGACACAATACTTTTAGAAATAAGATGGATAACTTTATGCCTTTTTTACTTATCTAGTTGCTTAGTTTAAAAACAAAAAATACAAACAAATAAAACATACTTTATATTTCCATGAGGATTTCCCCTTTATCTATCAACCTTTGTGTCTGGAACTCCTATTGACATAAGATTTTTACCTAAGATAGTGTAGAAAACTTCACTTAAGATTCTGTAGATTCAGAACTTCAAGATGGCAGAGTAGTAAGATGTGGACATCACCTTTCTCTCCCCAAATATATCAAAAATAATCTACAAGTGGAACAACTCCTACAGAACACTTACTGACCATTGGCAGAAAACCTCAAATTTCCCAAAAGGAAAGAAACTCCCCAAGTACCTCACCATGTGGCTGACAGTGTCTTGGTTCTCTGGCTGGGTGTGAGGCTTGAGCCTCTGAGGTTGGAGAGCCGAGTTCAGGACTTTGGACCACAAGAAACCTCCCAGCCCCACATAAAATCAATTGGCAAGGGCTCTCCCAGAGATCTCCACCTCAACACTAAGACCCAGCTCCACTCATGGACCAGCAAGCTACAGTGCTGGACACCCTATGCCAAACAACTAGCAACACAGGAACACTACCCCACCCATTAGCAGAGAGGCTGCCTAAAATCATAATCAGGCCACAGACACCCCAAAACACACCACCAGCTGTGGTCCTATCCACCAGAAACACAAGATCCAGCCTCATCCACCAGAACACAGGCACCAGTCCCCTCCACTAGGAAGCATACACAACCCACTGAAAAAACCATAGCCACTAGGGGCAGACACCAAAAACAATGGGAACTACAAACCTGCAGCCTGAGAAAAGGAGATCCCAAACAAAGGAAGTTAAGCAAAATGAGAAGACTGAGAAACACACAGCAGATGAAGGAGCAAGGTAAAAACCAACCAGAACAAACAAATGAAGAGGAAATACGCAGTCTACCTGAAAAAGAATTCAGAGTAATGACAGTAAAGATGATCCAAAATCTTGGAAATAGAATGGAGAAAACACATAAAACATTTAACAAGAACCTAGAGGAACTAAAGAGCAAATAAAAAATAATGAACAGCACAATAAATGAAATTAAAAATTCTCTACAAGGAATCAATAGTAGAATAACTGATGCAGAAGAATGGGTAAGTGACCTGGAAGATAAAATAGTGAAAATAACTACCACAGAGCAGAATAAAGAAAAAAGAATGAAAAGAATTGAGGACAATCTCAGAGACCTCTGCAACAACATTAAAAATTACCAACATTCAAATTATAGGGGTCCCAGAAGATGAACAGAAAAACAAAGGGACTGAGAAAATATTTGAAGAAATTATAGTTGAAAACTTCCCTAATATGGGAAAGGAAATAGTCAATCGAGTCCAGGAAGCACAGAGAGTACCATATAGGATAAATGCAGGAGAAACACACCAAGACATACATTAATCAAACTATCAAAAACTAAACACAAAGAAAAAAATATTAAAAGAAGCAAGGGAAAATCAACAAATAACATACAAGGTGATCTCTATAATGTTAACAGCTGATTTTTCAGCAGAAACTCTGCAATTCAGAAGGAAGTGGCAGGACATATTTAAAGTGATGAAACGGAGAAACCTACAACCAAGATAACTCTAGCCAGCAAGGATCTCATTCAGATTTGATGGAGAAATTAAAACCTTTACAGATAAGCAAAAGCTAAGAGGATTCAGCACCTTTACAGATAAGCAAAAGCTAAGAGGATTCAGCACCACAAAACCAGCTTTACAACAAATGCTAAAGGAGCTTCTCTAGGCAGGAAAAACAAGAAAAGAATAAGACCTACAAAAACAAACCCAAAACAATTAAGAAAAAGTATTAGGAACACACATATCAATAATTACCTTAAATGTAAATGGATTAAATGCACCAACCAAAACACATAGACTAGCTGAATAGAAACAAAAACAAAACCATTATATATGCTGTCTACAAAAGACCCACTTCAGACTTAGGGACACATACAGACTGAAAGTGAGAGGATGGAAAACGATATTCCATGTAAATGGAAATCAAAAGAAAGCTGCAGTAGGGCTTCCCTGGTGCTGCAGTGGTTGAGAGTCTGCCTGTTCGAGCCCTGGTCTGGGAAGATCCCACATGTCGTGGAACAACTGGACCCATGAGCCATAACTACTGAGCATGCTCATCTGGAGCCTGTGTTCTGCAACAAGAGAGGCCGTGATAGTGAGCGGCCCATGCACCATGATGAAGAGTGGCCCCCACTCACCGCAAATAGAGAAATACCTCACACAGATACGAAGACCCAACACAGCCAAAAATAAAAATTAATTAATTAATTAATTAAAAAAAAAGAAAACTGGAGTACCAATCCTCATAACAGACAAAATAGACTTTAAAATAAAGACTATTACAAGAGACAGAGAAGGACACTACATAATGATCAAGGCTCAATCCAAGAAGAAGATATAACAATTGTAATATTTATGCACCAACATAGAAGCACCTCAATACATAAAGCAAATGCTAACAGCCGTAACAGGGGAAACCAATGGTAACACAATAATAGTAGGGGACTTTAACACCCCACTCTCACCAATGGACAGATCACCCAAAATCAAAATAAATAAGGAAAAAATCTTTAAATTACACATTAAACAAGATGGACATAATTAATATTTATACGACACTCCATCCAAAAACAAAAGAATACACTTTCTTCTTAAGTGCTCATGGAACATTCTCCAGGATGGATCATATCTTGGGTTACAAATTAAGCCTTGGTAAATAAAAGAAAATTGAAATTTTATCAAGTATCTTTTCAGATCACAATGCTATAAAGGTAGATATCAGTTACAGGGAAAAACTGTAAAAAATATAGACACATGGAGGCTAAACAACATGCTACTAAAGAAGCAAGAGATCACTTAAGAAATCAAAGAGGAAATCAAAAAACACCTAAAAACAAATGACAATGAAAACACAAGGACCCACTACCTATGAGATAGAGCAAAAGCAGTTCTAGGAGGGAAGTTTATAGCAATACAAGCCTGCCTCAAGAAACAAGAAACATCTTAAATAAACAACCTAACCTTACACCTAAAAGAATTAGAGAAAGAAGAACAAAAAAAATCCCGAAGTGAACATAAGGAAAGAAATCATAATGCTCAGATCAGAAACAACTCAAAAAGAAATGAAGAAAATGATAGTAAAGATCAATAAAAATAAAAGCTGGTCCTTTGGGAAGATAAAAACAATTGATAAACCTTTAGCCAGACTCATCAAGAGAAAAACGGAGAAGACTCAAATCAACAAAATTAGAAATGAAAAAGGAGAACTAAAAACTGACACTGCAGAAATAGAAAAGATCATGAGAGATTACTACAAGCAACTACATACCAATAAAATGGACAACCTGGAAGAAATGGACAAATTCTTAGAAAAGGACAACCTTCTGAGACTGAACCAGGAAGAAATAGAAACTATAAACAGACAAATCACAAGCACTGAAACTGAGACTGTAACTAAAAATCTTCCAACAATCAAAAGCCCAGGACCAGATGGCTTCACCAGTGAATTCTATGTAACATTTAGAGAAGAGCTAACACCTATCATTCTCAAACTCTTCCAAAACATAGCAGAGAGAGGAACACTTCCAAACTCATTCTATGAGACCACCATCATCCTGATACAAAAAGCAGAAAAAGATGTCACAAAAAAGGAACACTGCAGCCAATATCACTGATGAACATAGATGCAAAAATCCTCAACAAATACTAGCAAACAAAATCCAACAGCACATTAAAAGGATCATACACCATGTTAAAGTGAGGTTTATTCCAGGAATGCAAGGATTCTTCAATATATTCCAATCAATCAACCTGATACACAATATTAATAAATTGGAAGGTAAAAACAATATGATCATCTCAATAGATGCAGAAAAAGCTATCCACAAAATTCAACACCCATTTATGATAAAAACTTTACAGTAAGTAGGCATAGAGGGAAATTACCTCAACATAATAAAGACCACATATGACAAATCCACAGCCAACATCATTCTCAGTGGTGAAAATAATGAAACGATTTCCAGTAAGGTCAGGAAAAGAGAAGGAATCCCACTCTCACTACTATTATTCAACATAGTTTTGGAAGTTTTAACCACATCAGTCAGAGAAGAAAAAGAAATAAAAGAAATCCAAATCAGAAAAGAAGAAATAAAGCTGTCACTATTTGCAGATGACATGATTCTATAAAAAGAAAATCCTAAAGATGTCACCAGAAAACTACTAGAGGTAATCAATGAATTTAGTAAATTTTAAGGATACAAAATTAATACACAGCAATCTCTTGCATTCCTACACACTAAAAACAAAATATCAGAATGAGAAATTAAGGAAACAATCCCATACCATTGCAAGAAAAAGAATAAAATACCTAGGAATAAACTTACCTAAGGAGACAATTGAACTGTATGCAGAAAACTGTAAGATACTGATGAAAGAAATTAAAGATCATATAAACGGATGGAGATATAGACCATGTTCTTGGATTGGAAAAATCAACATTGTGAAAATGACTAAACTACCCAGAGCAATGTACAGATTCATTGCAATCCCTATCAAACTACCAATGGCAGTTTTCACAGGACTAAAACAGAAAATTTCGCAATTTGTAGGGAAACACAAAAGACCCCAAATAGCAAAAGCAATCTTGAGAAAGTAAAATGGAACTGGAGGAATCAGGCTCCCTGACCTCAGACAATACTACAAAGCTACAGTAATCAAGGTAGTATGGTACTGGCACAAAAACAGAAATATAGATCAATGGAACACGGTAGAAAGCCCAGAGATAAACCCATGCACATATGGTCACCTTATCTTTGATAAAGGAGGCAACAGTATACAATGGAGAAAAGAGAGCCTCTTCAATAAGTGGTGCTGGGATAACTGGACAGCTACATGTAAAAAATGAAATTAGAACACTCCTTAACATTGCACACAAAAGTAAATTTTAAATGGATTAAAGCCTAATTATAAGGCCAGACACTATAAAACTCTTAGAGGAAAACACAGAACACTCTATGACATAAATCACAGCAAGATCCTTTTTGAACCCACATCCTAGAAGAATGGAAATAAAAACAAAAATAAACAAATTGGACCTAATGAAACTGAAAAGCTCTTAAATAGCAAAAGAAACCATAAACAAGATGAAAAGACAACCCTCAGAAAGGAAGAAAATAGTTGCAAATGAAACAACTGACAAAGGATTAAGTTCCAAAATATACAAGCAGCTCATACATCTCAATAACAAAAAACAAACAACCTGATCGAAAAATGGGCAGGTGACCTAGATAGACATTTCTCCAAAGAAGATACACAGATTGCCAACAAATACATGAAAGGATGCTCAACATCAGTAATCATTACAGAAATGCAAGTCATAACTACAATGAGGTGTCACTACACACTAGTCAGAATGGCCATCAACAAAATATCTATAAACAATAAAATCTAGAGAGAGTGTAGAGAAAAGGGAACCCTCTTGCACTGTTGGTGGGAATGTAAATTGATACAGCCACTATGGAGAACAGTGTAGAGGTTCCTTAAAAAACTAAAAATAGAACTACCATATGAGCCAGCAATCCCACTCCTGGGCATATACCCTGAGAAAACCATAATTGAAAAATAGTCATATACCACAATGTTCATTGCAGCTTTATTTACAATAGCCAGGACATGGAAGCAACTTAATTGTCCATCATGAGATGAATGGATAAAGAAGATGTGGCACATATATACAATAGAATTACTCAGCCATAAAAATAAATGAAAATGGGTTATTTGTAGTGAGGTGGATGGACCTAGAGTCTGTCATACAGAGTGAAGTAAGTCAGAAAGAGAAAAACAAATACTCTATGCTAATACATATATATGGAACCTAAAAAAAAAAAAAGGTTCTGATGAAACTAGGGGCAGGACAGGAATAAAGATGCAGACAGAGAATAGACTTGAGGACATGCGGTGGGGAAGCATAAGCTGGGCCGAAGAGAGATAGTGCTCTGGACATATATACACTACCAAATATAAAATAGATAGCCAGTGGGAAGAAGCCACATAGCACAGTGAGATCAGCTCAGTGCTTTGCAACTAGAGGGGTGAGATAGGGAGGGTAGGAAGGAGATAGAAGTGGGAGGAGATATGGGGATATATGTATAGCTGATTCACTTTGTTATAAAGTAGAAATTAACACATCATTGTAAAGTAATTATACTGCAATAAACATGTATTTTAAAAAGCAAGATTTGTAAGCAAGATTTTTTTTTTTACATCTTTATTGGGGTATAATTGCTTTACATTGGTGTGTTAGATTCTGCTTTATAACAAAGTGAATCAGTTATACATACACATATGTTCCCATATCTCTTCTTTCTTGCATCTCCCTCCCTCCCACCCTCCTTGTCCCACCCCTCCAAGTGGTAACAAAGCACCAAGCTGATCTCCCTGTGCTATGCAGCTGCTTCCCACTAGCTATCTATTTTATGTTTGGTAGTGTATATATGTCCATGCCTCTCTCTCACTTTGTCACAGCTTACCCTTCCCCCTCCCCATATCCTCAAGTCCATTCTCTAGTAGGTCTCTGTCTGTATGCCAGTCTTACCGCTAGGTTATTCATGACATTTTTTTTCCTTAAATTCCATACATATGTGTTAGCATATGGTATTTGTCTTTCTCTTTCTGACTTACTTCACTCTGTATGACATACTCTAAGTCTATACACCTCAATACAAATAGCTCAATTTCGTTTCTTTTTATGGCTGAGTAATATGCCATTGTATATATGTCCCACATCTTCTTTATCCATTCATCCGAATATGGACACTTAGGTTTTTTCCATCTCCGGGCTATTGTAAGTAGAGCTGCAATGCACATGTTGGTACATGACTCTTTTTGAATTTTGGTTTTCTCAGGATATATGCCCAGTAGTGGGATTGCTGGGTCATATGGTAGTTCTATTTGTAGTTCTTTAAGGAACCTCCATACTGTTCTCCATAGTGGCTGAACCTATTCACATTCCCACCAGCAGTGCAAGTGTTCCCTTTTCTCCACACCCTCTCCAGCATTTATTGTTTCTAGATTTTTTGATGATGGCCATTCTGACTGGTGTGAGATGATATCTCATTGTAGTTTTCATTTGCATTTCTCTAATGATTAATGATGTTGAGCATTCTTTCATGTGTTTGTTGGCAGTCTGTATATCATCTTTGGAGAAATGTCTATTTAGGTCTTCTGCCATTTTTGGATTGGGTTGTTCATTTGTTTTTTGTTATTGAGCTGCATGAGCTGCTTATAAATTTTGCAGATTAATCCTTTGTCAGTTGCTTCATTGGCAAATATTTTCTCCCATTGTGAGGGTTGTCTTTTGGTCTTGTTTATGGTTTCCTTTGCTGTGCAAAAGCTTTGAAGTTTCATTAGGTCCCATTTGTTTTTGTTTCCATTTCTCTAGGAGGTGACTCAAAAAGGATATTGCTGTGATTTATGTCATAGAGTGTTCTGCCTATGTTATCCACTAAGAGTTTGATAGTTTCTGGCCTTACATTTAGGTCTTTAATCCATTTTTTATTTTATTTTTGTTTATGGTGTTAGGGAGTGTTCTAATCTCATACTTTTACATGTACCTGTCCAGTTTTCCCAGCACCACTTATTGAAGAGGCAGTCCTTTCTCCACTGTACATTCCTGCCTCCCTTATGAAAGATAAGGTGACCATATGTGCATGGGTTTATCTCTGGGCTTTCTACCCTGTTCCATTGATCTATATTTCTGTTTTTGTGCCAGTACCATACTATCTTGATTACTGTAGCTTTGTAGTATTGTCTGAGGTCAAGGAGCCTGATTCCTCCAGTTCCATTTTACTTTCCCAAGATTGCTTTGGTTATTTGGGGTCTTTTGTGTTTCCCTACAAATTATGAAATATTCCATTCTAGTTCTGTGTAAAACGCCATTGGTAGTTGGATAGGGATTGCAATGAATCTATTCATTGCTTTGGGTAGTTTAGTCATTTTCACAATGTTGATTTTTCCAATCCAAGAACATGGTATATCTCTCCATCTATTTGTATCATTTTTAATTTCTTTCATCAGTGTCTTAAAATTTTCTGCATACAGGTCTTTTGTCTTCTTTGGTAGGTTTATACCTAGATACTTTATTCTTTGTGTTGCAGTGGTAAATGGGAGTGTTTTCTTGATTTCACTTTCAGATTTTTCATCATTAATGTATAGGAATGCCAGAGATTTCTGTGAATTAATTTTGTATCCTGCTACTTTACCAAATTCATTGATTAGCTCTTGTAGTTTTCTGGTAGCATCTTTAGGATACTCTATATATAGCATCTTATCATCTGCAAACAGTGACAGATTTACTTCTTCTTTTCCAATTTGGATTCCTTTTATTTCCTTTTCTTCTCTGATTGTTGTGGCTGAAGCTTCCAAAACTATGTTGAATAAGAATGGTGAGAGGGGACAACCTTGTCTTGTTCCTGATCTAAATGGAAATGCATTCAGTTTTTCACCATTGAGGACGATGTTGGCTGTGAGTTTGTCATATATGACCTTTATTATGTTAAGGAAAGTTCCTTCTATGCCTACTCTCTGTAGGGTTTTTATCATAATTGGGTGTTGAATTGTGTTGAAAGATTTCCCTGCATATATTGAGTTGATCATATGTTTTTTCTCCTTCAGTGTGTTAATATGGTGTAGCACGTTGATTGATTTGTGTATATTGAAGAATCCTTGCATTCCTGGAATAAACCCCACTTGATCATGGTGTATGATCCTTTTAATGTGCTGTTGGATTCTGTTTGCTAGTATTTTGTTGAGGATTTTTTTATCTACGTTCATCAGTGATATTGGCCTGTAGTTTTATTTCTTTGTGACATCCTTGTCTGGTTTTGGTATCAAGGTGATGGTGGCCTCATAGAATGAGTTTGGGAATGTTCCTCCCTCTGCTATATTTTGGAAGAGTTTGAGAAGGATAGTTTTAGCTCTTCTCTAAATGTTTGATAGAATTCGCTTGTGAAGCCATCTGGTCCTGGGCTTTTGTTTGTTGGAAGATTTTTAATCACAGTTTCAATTTCAGTGCTTGTGATTGGTCTCTTCATATTTTCTATTTCTTCCTGATTCAGTCTTTGCAGGTTTTGCATTTCTAAGAATTTGTCCATTTCTTCCAAGCTGTCCATTTTATTGGCATAGAGTTGCTTGTAGTAATCTCTCAAGATCTTTTGTATTTCTGCAGTGTCAGTTGTTACTTCTCCCTTTTTATTTCTAATTCTATTGATTTGAGTCTTCACCCTTTTTTTCTTGATGATTGTGGCTAATGGTTTATCAATTTTGTTTATCTTCTCAAAGAACGAGCTTTTAGTATTATTGATCTTTACTATCATTTCCTTCGTTTGTTTTTCATGTATTTCTGGTCTGATTTTTATGATATCTTTCCTTCTGCTAACTTTGCGGGTTTTTGTTCTTCTTTCTCTAATTGCTTTAGGTGCAAGGTTAGGTTGTTTATTCGAGATGTTTCCTGTTTCTTAAGGTAGGATTGTATTGCTATAAACTTCCCTCTTAGAACTGCTTTTGCTGCATCCCATCAGTTTTAACTCGTCTTATCTCCATTGTCATTTGTTTCTAGGTATTTTTTATTTCCTCTTTGATTTCTTCAGTGATCACTTGGTTATTAAGTAGTGTATTGTTTAGCCTTCATGTGTTTGTATTTTTTACAGTTTTTCTTCCTGTAATTGATATCGAGTCTCATAGCATTGTGGTCAGAAAAGATACTTGATATGACTTTAATTTTCTTAAATTTACCAAAGCTTGATGTGTGACCCAGGATATGGTCTATCCTGGAGAATGTTCCATAAGCACTTGAGAAGAAAGTGTATTCTGTTGTTTTAGGATGGAATGTCCTATAAATATCAATTAAGTCCATCTTGTTTAATGTGTCATTTAAAGCTTGTGTTTCCTTATTTGTTTTCATTTTGGATGATCTGTCTATTTGGGAAAGTGGGGTGTTAAAGTCTCCTACTATTATTGTGTTACTGTTAATTTCCCCTTTTATTGCTGTTAACATTTTCCTTATGTATTGAGATGCTCTTGTGTTGGGTACATAAGTATTTACAATTGTTATATCTTCTTCTTGGATTGATCCCTTGATCATTATGCAGTGTCCTTCTTTGTACTTTCTTATAGTCTTTGTTTTAAAGACTATTTTGTCTGATATGAGAATTGTTACTCCAGATTTCTTTTGGTTACCATTTGCATGGAATATCTTTTTCCATCCACTTACTTTCAGTTTGTATGTGTCTCTAGGTCTGAAGTGGGTCTCTTGTAGACAACATATATATAGGTCTTGTTTTTGTATCCATTCAGCCAATCTGTGTCTTTTGGTGGGAGCATTTAGTCCATTTACATTTAAGGTAATTAGCGATATGTATGTTCCTATTCCCATTTTCTTAATTGTTTTGGGTTTGTTGTTGTAGATCTTTTCCTTGTCTTTTGTTTCTTGCCTAGAGAAGTTCCTTTAGCATTTGTTGTAAAGCAGGTTTGGTGGTGCTGAACTCCCTCAGCTTTTGCTTGTCTGTAAAGTTTTTAATTTCCATCAAATCTGAATGAAATCCTTGCTCAGTAGAGTAATCTTGTTTGCAGGTTTTCCTCCTTCATCACATTAAATATGTCTTGCCAGTCCCTTCTGGCTTGCAGAGTTTCTGCTGAAAGATCACCTTTTAACCTTATGGGGATTCCCTTGTGTGTTATGTGTTGTTTTTCCCTTGCTGCTTTTAATATGTTTTCTTTGTATTTAATTTTTGATAGTTTGATTAATATGTGCCTTGGCATATTTCTCCTTGGATTTTTCCTGTATGGGACTCTCTGTGCTTCCTGGATTGACTAACTATTTCCTTTCCCATATTAGGGAAGTTTTCAACTATAATCCCTTCAAATATTTTCTCAGTCCCTTTCTTTTTCTCTTCTTCTACTGGAACCCATATAATTCGAATGTTGGTGCATTTAATGTTGTCCCAGAGGTCTCTGAGACTGTCCTCAGTTCTTTTCATTCTTTTTCCTTTATTCTTCTCTGCAGTAGTTATTTCCACTATTTTATCTTCCAGGTCACTTATCCATTCTTCTGCCTCAGTTATTCTACTATTGATCCCATCTAGAGTAATTTTCATTTCATTTATTGTGTTGTTCATCATTGCTTGTTTCATCTGTAGTTCTTCTAGGTCCTTGTTAAATGTTTCTTGCATTTTCTCTATTCTATTTCCAAGATTTTGGATCATCTTTACTACCATTATTCTGAATTATTTTTCAGGTAGACTGCCTATTTCCTCTTCATTTGTTAGGTCTGGTGGGTTTTTATCTTGCTCCTTCATCTGCTGTGTGTTTTTCTGTCTTCTCATTTTGCTTATCTCACTGTGTTTGGGATCTCTTTTTTGCAGGCTTCAGGTTCATAGTTCCCATTGTTTTTGGTGTCTGTCCCCATTGGATAAGGTTGGTTCAGTGGGTTGTGTAGTCTTCCTGGTGGAGGGTACTAGTGCCTGTGTTCTGGTGGATCAAGCTTGATCTTGTCTTTCTGGTGGGCAGGTCCACGTCTGGTGGTGTGTTTTGGGGTGTCTGTGGACTTATTATGATTTTAGGCAGCCTCTCTGCTAATGGGTGGGGTTATGTTCTTGTCTTATTAGTTGTTTGGCATAGGGTGTCCAGCACTGTAGCTTGCTAGTTGTTGAGTGAATCTGGGTGCTGGTGTTGAGATGGAGATCTCTGTGAGTTTTTTGCCATTTCATATTATGTGGATCTGGTAGGTCTCTTATGGACCAGTGTCCTGAATTTGTCTCTCCCACCTCAGAGGCACAGCACTGACTCCTTGCCATAGCACCATGAGTCTTTCATTCACACGGCTCAGAATAAAAGGGAGAAAAAGTAGAAAAAAAGAATTATTAGAAGTAGAATGGAAGAAAGAAAGAAAGAAAGAAAGAGGTAAAGAAAGAAAGGAGGGAGGGAAGGAGGGAGGGAGGAAGGATGGAAGGAAGGAGGGAAGGAAGGAAAAAAGAAAGAAAGAAAGAAGATAAAGTAAAATATAATAAAGTAAGATAATATATAATAAAGTTATTAAAATAAAAAATTATTAAGAGAAAAAATTAAAAACAAACAAACAAAAAACCAAAAACAAAATGGATGGATAGAACCCTAGGACAAATGGTGGAAGGAAAGCTATACAGACAAAATCTCACCCAGAAGCATATACATACACACTGACAAAAAGAGTAAAAGGGGAAAAAATAATAGATCTTGCTCTCAAAGTCCACCTCCTCAATTTGGGATGATTCATTGTCTATTCATGTATTCCACAGATGCAGGGCACATCAAGTTGATTGTGGAGCTTTAATCTGCTAGTTCTGATGCTGCTGGGAGAGATTTCCCTTTCTCTGTTCTCACAGCTCCCAGGGGCTCAGCTTTGGATTTGGCCCTGCTTCTGCATGTAGGTCGCAGGAGGGCATCTGTTCTTTGCTCAGACAGGACGGGGTTAAAGAAGCAGCTGTTCTGGGGACTCTGGCTCACTCAGGCCATGGGGGAGGGACGGGAACAGAGTGCGGGGCGAGCCTGCAGTGGCAGAGGCTGGCATGACGTTGCACCAGCCCGAGGCGTGCCACGCATTCTCCCGGGGAAATTGTCCCTGGATCCCGGGACCATGGCAGTGGCCGGCTGCACAGTCTCCCTGGAAGGGGGGTGTGGATAGTGACCTGTGCTCACACACAGGCTTCTTGGTGGCGGCAGCAGCAGCCTTAGCATCTCATGCCCGTCTCTGTGGTC
The DNA here is from genome assembly GCF_059928025.1 of Delphinapterus leucas. NCBI lineage: Eukaryota > Metazoa > Chordata > Mammalia > Artiodactyla > Monodontidae > Delphinapterus > Delphinapterus leucas. The sequence goes on along the minus strand of NC_143146.1, from coordinate 37,202,649 downwards.
CACGCTTTTAGCTGCAGCTGGCACCCGTCTCTGGAACTCCTTTAAGCAGCACTCTTAATCCCCTCTCCTCGTGCACCAGGAAACAAAGAACGAAGAAAAAGTCTCTTGCCTCTTAGGCATGTCCAGACTTTTCCCAGACTCCCTCCCGGCTATCCGTGGCACACTAACCCCCTGCAGGCTGTGTTCACGCCACCAACCCCAGTCATCTCTCTGCACTCCAACCGAAGCCCGAGCCTCACCTCCCAGCCCCACCTGCCCTGGTGGGTGAGCAGACAAGCCTCTCGGGCTGATGAGTGCTGGTCAGCACCCATCCTCTGTGTGGGAATCTCTCCACTTTGCCCTCCACACCCCTGTTGCTGTGCTCTCCTCTGCGACTACGAAGCATCCCGCCTCTGCCACCTGCTGTCTCCACCCACGAAGGGGCTTCCTAGTGTGTGGAAACCTTTCCTCCTTCACAGCTCCCTCCCACTGGTGCAGGACACATCCCTATCCTTTTCTCTCTGTTTATTCTTTTTTCTTTTGCCCTACACAGGTATGTGGGGAGTTTCTTTCCTTTTGGGAAGTTTGAGGTCTTCTGCCAGTGTTCAGTAGGTGTTCTGTAGGAGTTGTTCCACGTGTAGATGTATTTCTGGTGTATCTGTGGGGAGGAAGGTGATCTCCGCATCTTACTCTTCTGCCATCTTCCCCTCGTCCTAGAGATTGTTATACTGAGTGAAGTATGTCAGACACAGGAAGACATATATCATATGATATCACTTATAAGCAGAATCTGCTAGTGTTGGAAGGTCTCCTGCAGAGGTAGGGTGTGGCTGTGTCTCACCATGAGGACAAGGACACTGGCAGCAGAAGTTCTGGGAAGTATTCCTTGGCGTGAGCCCTCCCAGAGTCTGCCATTAGCCCCACCAAAGAGCCCAGGTAGGCCTAAGCAAGAGTTTTTTTATTTGACATTTAAAAGGACATTAATTTCTCAAAAAAAAAAAAAGATTGTGTAGATTCAAACCATTGTAGGCAAGTCCACCATTCTAATAGCCAATATATTTCATTGGTTAGTAGTTCATAAGTTTCAACCATTTTTTACCTGAAATGATTGTTTCTTTTTCTTTTTCAATTTAATTTTTTCATTCCTGTTTTTTGAGATATAATTAACATATATATTGTGATATAATTGCTTCTTTTCCATAAAAAACTTCCTACCTGATGCATTTCTCCCATAATTGAAGACCACTTTATTTTGTTTTGTAGTAAATAAAATCATTAATAGTTCACAGTGTGATTGTCAACATTTCCAATGACAGTATTATCCTTTTTATTTGCTTATGTTACCTGTCTAAACCAAATAATATCCAAATGTATATTTTTCCCTCCTCATACACTATTTACCTTTGAGATTAAAACCACAGTGAAATGAAATCATAGAGAATGGAGTTGAGGACACAGGGAGGGGGAAGGGTAAGCTGGGACAAACTGAGAGAGTAGCATGGACTTATGTTTACTACCAAATATAAAATAGATATCTAGTGGGAAGCAGCCACATAGCACAGGGAGATCAGCTCGGTGCTTTGTGTCCACCTAGAGGGGTGGGATAGGGAGGGTGGGAGGGAGACACCAGAGGGAGGAGATATGGGGATATATGTATATGTATAGCTGATTCAGGTTGTTATAAAGCAGAAACTAACACATAATTGTGAAGCAATTATACTCCAATAAAGATGTTAAAAAAAAAAAAAAACAAGCAAGAGAAATCTAAGGAGTTACAAGTCAGGTAAATAGTTACCTTTGGGGAGCAGGGAGGAGTTAGTGTTCTATTTCTTGGTCCAGGTGGTGGTTACATGGTTATGTTGATTCTCTAGTAATTTATTGAGTTTAGGCTTATGACTTGTGTATTTTTTCTGAATGTATGTTATAGTTTACTTTTTAAAAATTTAAGGGATAATCAGTTTTCCAGGGGAAGATTTATTTTGAAGCACCCTGAGAATAGTCAAAATTTAACTACCTAGTTCCCCCGAGTTTTTTATCTCATATTCAGCCTTGGGACTAGAGAAGGAGAGGTGCAGAATTTGAATTTTTGCCACCATCTGTAGTTTTTAGATTTAATAATTATCTGAGATTTTTTTGTCCTTCAGATATTCTTTGCTTATTTTTTCTAATAATACTTTATAAATTATAGACAAATAAAAGCTCATTTTCTCTATTTACACTTATTTCTTTATTGCCAATCACTTCTGAACCAGCCAGCTGTGGTAGAATTCATTAAAATAATATCTTATTTATAATATATATATGTTTATCATTAAAAACCAAAAAAGCTTTTTTTCTTCCCTGAAATATAAAAAAAAGAAATCTTTGCTAAAACTTCATTTACCACATATCAGTGAGACATTTTTCATAATGTAATGGTATACAGTTATGGTAGAGATACAAAGATGACAGCCTCTGTCTCCACAAAGAAAATGACAGTATAGAGTAAAATTGTTCCCAAAGCAATTAGTATCAAAAGATATTTAGAATGGAGTGTTAAAATAGTATAGTGGAGGGAGAGACTACTTTATACTGAGACAATCAGGCAAGACAGGGAAGGTTATGATATTTTAGCCAGGCTTTAAAATTGTCTTATGATTTGCACATATGAATATGGCTAAAGGATATTGGAATCAGAAATTATGCAAGCTAATCACAAAATAATAAATCACTCATGGGCATATTGCAGTATTGCCAATTGTGTATATGAAAAGGTAGTAATAAAAGTTAGAGATGACTACAAGTTTGAAGATATGAAGGAGTGAAAGATTACAGTACTGATAAAAATATAACATTCATGTTCAGGAAATGACTTATGGGAAAAGATGATGAGATCATGTTTTGTTTGTGGTGTTTGAGATTCAGACTGGATACCAGGTGGACAGAGTCTTGTAGGGAATGGAAAATGCAGAACTACAACTGAAGACTCTGGTTGTAGTTACAGATATAGATTTAGGATACATAGTATAGTCAGAGATAGAAGATAGGTAGATGATAGAAAGAAAGAAAGAAAGAAAGAAAGAAAGAAAGAAAGAAAGAAAGAAAGAAAGAAAGAAAGAAAGAAAAAGAAGCTAAAGTACAGATTATATGCAATAGTTAAAGAAAATTTTTGGAAAAGAAAGAAGGTATTTTCACTAGATAATTTAGTCTCCAACTACTTACATGTTGTTCTACCCAGAGGTACTGAAAAGGCAACCAGCAAGGTAAACTGCATTTGAAGCCTGATTTTGTTTTGTTAGCATGGTTTTAAAAAGACAAAATTTCACTAACTTTAAATGTAATGAACACTCTATCTAGTTGCCTGTGAGTTATTCTTCACCCTGGCTACTTCACAAATTTATTATTCTTTCCTGCTTACCTGAAGTAACCAGAGCTCAAGACCATCACTTGTAACTAATTTTGTTTATTAATTGCTTACAGCAAGTGTCTTGGAAGATTATTCACTTGTTTATTATTTTCTAAAACATATAACATGTAAAGTCCAATATTACAAGTTCAGAATATGTTAAAAAGTCTGTGATTTAGCAAAATAATACGACAAATATACATATCAACCCACCACAAAGAGGTAATGACAGTACTTCTGTGGTGAAAGATTATTTTTTTCCAATATTTTGTGGACTGATAGTTTTATAAAATGAAAGTAAGTTATAAGAAAAATAAAATTGGATTAAACATTGGACCTGCAAAATAGAAGCACTATGTTTTGAAAATTATTGAATTAAACAAACATAAAGTTGCATTTCAATAAATATAATTTGAACAAGCCTAACATAGGAAAAAAGAAAACAAAGCAATGAAACAAAACGTACATCATATCTGAACTGACTTGTTTTGTTTTGATCACCATCATAGCATAGACACCAGTCTTACAATAATATATCAATGAGAATGAAAGATGCACAGAAACTGATGTATAAAAAAGTTTGATGTTGACATAAAAATGAAGAGATGATGTAAAAGACATTATATGAGTAAAATTAGCTTCATTTGGTTACAGAGTGTTTAACAGTATTTTATTACAAACAATGATCCAAACTTTGATGATTTAAGCATGGAGGGAATTATTTAAATGAAAATGATTTGTTCATAGAATCACTAGGAAGGGTAAAGGCAGGTAGAGACACAAGTATGAATAAAGTGAGCTCATGAATCCTCACTTACATCCCTCAAAAAATAAGCCAAATTTACACCACACTACTAGTTCACTTAATATGATAAAAACATTTTCACAGTGTTATGAATATTAAATGCAAATTCATTCAAAATAATGCAGGAAACAACTAGTCTTCAATAAGTGTTTGCAGATTTGAATCTACTTCTTAGCAGCCATTCAAAACTACAGGATTTCTTCAATCTGAAAATAACACAATCTCTTTAAGATGTCTTTAATTTCATCTTCACTAGTGAAGATTCCTACATGGAGTATGTTTCCAAATCTCTGCATTTAATCCATTCTAGGTGTCATTCACTTTGATTTAAAGTAAACTTATCTAGTTAGTTACTTCTTCCTTGTTTCTGATGAATAAATAACAATCGCACACACAGTTGGAGATTTTTACATGAAAAGGATATAAGAATACATTTAAATTAGTGTGAAAGACTTGGATTTTAATAAACAAGGATGCATTCTTTCATGAGATTTTTATTTTTTATTATTTTTATTTATTTATTTATTTTTGTGGTATGCGGGCCTCTCACTGTTGTGGCCTCTCCCGTTGCGGAGCACAGGCTCCGGACGCGCAGGCTCAGTGGCCATGGCTCACGGGCCTAGCCGCTCCGCGGCATGTGGGATCTTCCTGGACCGGGGCACGAACCCATTTCCCCTGCATTGGCAGGCAGACTCTCAACCACTGCGCCACCAGGGAAGCCCTTTCATGAGATTTTTAGAAATAAACTGGGTCACAAATATATGATGAGAGCTGATTTTACAATTTTCACTATTCTGTGCAATCTTCTTAAAAACAAAACAAAAAAAGTGCAAACTGTTAATAATGATCAAAAATTATGTGAAGTAATTTTGTACAAAGCAGAATTATTCTTTGGCAATTTAAAAGGCATTTAACAAACAGGAAATCCATGCCAAGTGCTACAGATTTTCTGGCACTAGCACACCTATTCATGGATATTTTATCCTGATGATTGGCCTTGTAAGTTTTCCATTTCCTAATAAAACCTAATCCTTATGTCAGGCCTTGTCAAGTTATGAAATTTATCTGCATTTCTGTTAAAATCAGTGACAGTAATGAAAGGACTTTCCTGACAGGACAATTTTTTTAGATATATAGAAGATTGTTCGATATAGATAGATATAGATATACATATATATTATATCTATATCTCATATCCAATATCTATGCTTCCACTTCTGATGGTAAATGTAATTGTTTATTTATAACTATCTTGTTATTTCATTGTATTATGTTTATGTATGTGATATTTTTTGTATTTGGATTGACATTTGATTTTTCCAGAGAACTTTTGCTAGGAGTGAGTGAAATTTGTCCCTTCATGGTAATCACTATCATTTGTTATTAAGTTTGTATTTGATATAATTTATTTTCTCCTTCTAAATTACTGTCAATTATTATTAAGTTTGTATTTGATTTTCTCATTCTAAATTACTGTTAATTTTATGCCTATTTTTATTTTTAATTCAACTTTTTTTTTCATTTTCCTGCATGGTGACCTTCAAAATTGTAAAATCTTCACACTCAAAATCTATATGCCATTGTGTTAGGAGCTAGAAGTGTAGGAATTAAGGGGTGTGATGGTTAATTTTATTTATCAACGTGATTGGGCCCAGATAATTAGTTAAACATTATTGTGAGTATGCCTGTGAAGGTATTTCTGGATGAGACTAACATTTGAATTGGTGGACTGAGTAAAAGAATTTGGCATTCCCAATGTGGGTGGATCTCATCCAATCCATGAGGGCCTAAATGGAACAAAGGACTGAGTAAGGGAGAATTTACTTTCTCTCTCTAACTACTCAGACGTGGAATGGAACTATAGCATCACTTCTCCTGCACATCTTGGGACATCTCATCCTCAATATTTGTGTAAGTCAATACCTTATACTAATATAATCATATATATATATATATCCTATTTCCTACTGGTTCTATTTCTCTGGAGAATCCAGACTAATATAAATGGTAAATCTATTTGGTGGTTTGAATAAAAAACTGCCTAGGACATTGGGTTCATAAAGAGTGTGTACACCAGGCAGACACTCAGAGATGCATACTTCTCCAGCTGAAAGAGTAGGTTAAATTTACAGTATTATTTTTAGTGTAAATATTTCTTCTTTAGGGCAACAATTGTGTGTTCCCCCAAAATTCATATGTTTAAGTCCTAAATTCCAGTACCTCCGATGTGACTGCATTTGAAGATAGGATCTCTAAAAGAGTAATTAAGTTAAAATGGTTTTGTTTAGAATGGCTTCTAATTCACTTTGACTGGTATCCTTATAAGAAAAACGTGTACACAGACAGTGATAGAAGAATGACCATGTGAAGATACAGGGAGAAGATGGCCATCTACAAGCCAAGAAGAGAATGCTCAGAAGAAACCAATCCCACCAACAGCTTGATCTCAGATTTCTAGCCTCTAGAACTGAGAGAAAATAAATTTCTATTGTTTAAGCCACCCAATATGCAGTTGTTTGTTATATCAGCCCTAGTATACTAACACAGTAACTTGGGCAATCATAACTAAAATTTAGCCATTATGTATGGATTTGTCCATCATCGCATAAAGTTTCATGTTGTCCTTGTCAAAAATAACTTAAAATATTTAATTTCAATGACATGAATATAAATAATATGAAGTAATTATTTGATGGTTTATATAAAATAAATTTTACATAGCTCTTAAATTTATGTACAATGTTTATTCTACTTTTCACAGGTAGGTCAATGGAATAAAAAATGCTTTATAAATTTATGTGGATTGATGTCTAAAATTGTCCATGATATACATCTTGATTAAAACGACTTTGAAAGAAATAAGTAACAATTCAGTTTCTTGCCATAAGAGAGATTATTTTCCCTATTAGTATTATTGCTTTTTTATTTTGAGTGTCATGAGGCATACTGTAAAATATTCACTGTAGAAATCTCATAACTGTAATGGGATTTAAAATAATCTTTCAAAAAAGAGACATTAGGATTTCAAAGAAAGATTTTTTTTACTTTCTTTTTAACATCTTTATTGGAGTATAATTGCTTTACAATGGTGTGCTAGTTTCTGCTTTATAACAAAGTAAATTAGTTATACATATACATATGTTCCCATATCTCTTCCCTCATGTGTCTCCCTCCCTCCCACACTCCCTATCCCACCCCTCTAGGAGGTCACAAAGTGCTGAGCTGATCTCTCTGTGCCATGTGGCTGCTTCCCACTAGCTATCTATTTTATGTTTGGTAGTGTATATATGTCCATGTCACACTCTCTTTGTCTCAGCTTACACTTCCTCCTTCCCATATCCTAAAGTCCATTCTCTAGTAGGTCTGTGTCTTTATTCCCATCTTACTCCTAGGTTCTTCATGACTTTTTTTTCCCCTTAGATTCCATATATATGTGTTAGCATACGGTGTTTGTTTTTCTCTTACTTCACTCTGTATGACAGACTCTAGGTCCATCCACCTCACTACAAATAATTCAATCTCGTTTCTTTTTATGGCTGAGTAACATTCCATTGTATATATGTGCTGCATGTTCTTTATCCATATTCACCTGATGATGGACACTTAAGTTGCTTCCATCTCCCGGCTATTGTAAATAGAGCTGCAATGAATATTTTGCTACACGACTCTTTTTGAAGTATGGTTTTCTCAGGGTATATGTCCAGTAGTGGGATTGCTGGGTCATATGGCAGTTCTATTTGTAGTTTTTAAGGAACTTCCATACTGTTTTCCATAGTGGCTGTATCAATTTACATTCCCACCAGCAGTGAAAGAGTGTTCCCTTTTCTCCACACCCTCTACAGCATTTATTGTTTCTAGAGTGTTTGATGATGACCATTCTGACTGGTGTGAGATGATATCTCATTGTAGTTTTGATTTGCATTTCTCTAATGATTAATGATGTTGAACATTCTTTCATGTGTTTGTTGGCAGTCTGTATATCTTCTTTGGAGAAATGTCTGTTTAGGTCTTCTGCCAATATTTGGATTGGGTTGTTTCTTTTATTGTTATTGAGCTGCATGAGCTGCTTTAAAATTTTGGAGATTAATCCTTTGTCAGTTGCTTCATTTGTTAATATTTTCTCCCATTCTGAGGGTTGTCTGTTCGTCTTGGTTATGGTTTCCTTTGCTGTGCAAAAACTTTGAAGTTTCATTAGGTCCCATTTGTTTATTTTTGTTTTATTTTCAGTTTCTCTAGGAGGGGGATCAAAAAGGATCTTGCTGTGATTTACGTCATACACTGTTCTGCCTATGTTTTCCTCTAAGAGTTTGATAGTGTCTGGCCTTACATTTAGATCTTTAATCCATTTTGAGGTTATTTTTGTGTATGGTGTTAGGGAGTGTTCTAATTTCACAATGTTACATGTACCTGTCCAGTTTTCCCAGCACCACTTACTGAAGAGGCTGTCTTTTCTACACTGTATATTCCTGCCTCCTTTACCAAAGATAAGGTGACCATATGTGAGTGGGTTTACCTCTGGGCTTTCTATCCTGTTCCATTGATCTATATTACTGTTTTTGTGCCAGTACCATACTGTCTTGATTACTGTAGGTTTGTAGTATAATGTGAAGTCAGGAAGCCTGATTCCTCTGACTCCGTTTTTCATTCTCAAGAATGCTTTTGCTATTCGGGGTCTTTTGTGTTTCCATACAAATTGTGAAATATTTTGTTCTAGTTCTGTGAAAAATGCCAGTGGTAGCTTGATAGGGATTGCATTGAATCTGTATCATTTTCACAATGTTGATTCTTCCAATCCAAGAACATGGTATATCTCTCCATCTATTTGTATCATTTTTAACTTCTTTCATCAGTGTCTTATAATTTTCTGCATACAAGTCTTTTGTCTCCTTTGGTAGGTTTATTCCTAGATATTTTATTGTTTTTGTTGCAATGGTTAATGGGAGTGTTTTCTTAATTTCATTTTCAGATTTTTCATCATTAGTGTATAGGAATGCCAGAGATTTCTGTGCATTAATTTTGTATCCTGCTACTTTACCAAATTCATTGATTAGCTCTAGTAGTTTTCTGGTAGCATCTTTAGGATTCTCTATGTATTGTATCATGTCATCTGCAAACAGTGACAGCTTTCCTTCTTCTTTTCCTATTTGGATTCCTTTTATTTCCTTTTTCTCTCTGATTGCTGTGGCTAAAACATCCAAAACTATGTTGAATAAGAGTGGTGAGAGGGGGTAACCTTGTCTTGTTCCTGATCTTAGTGGAAATGCTTTCAGTTTTTCACCATTGAGGATGATGTTGGCTGTGGGTTTGTCATATATGGCCTTTATTATGTTGAGGAAAGTTCCCTCTATGCCTACTTTCTGCAGGGTTTTTATCATAAATGAGTGTTGAATATTGGAGAAAGCTTTCTCTGCATCTATTGGGATGATCTTATTGTTTTTCTCATTCAGTTTGTTAATATGGTATATCACATTGATTGATTTGCATATATTAAAGAATCCTTGCATTCCTGGAATAAACCCCACTTGATCATGGTGTGTGATCCTTTTAATGTGCCTTTGGATTCTGTTTGCTAGTATTTTGTTGAGTATTTTGCATCTATGTTCATCAGTGATATTGCCCTGTAGGTTTATTTCTTTGTGACAGCCATAAAAGGGGAAATTGACAGTAACACATTCATAGTAGGGGACTTTAACACCTCACTTTCAGCAATGGACAGATCATCCAAAATGAAAATAAATAAGGAAACACATGCTTTAAATGGTACATTAAACAAGATGGACTTAATTGATATTTATAGGACATTCCATCCAAAAACAACAGAATAAACATTTTTCTCAAGTGCTCATGGAATTTTCTCCAGGATAGATCATATCTTGTGTCATAAATCAAGCTTTGTTAAATTTAAGAAAATTGTAATTTTATCAAGTATCTTTTCTGACCACAATGCTATGAGACTAGATATCAATTACAGGAAGTGATCTGCAAAATATACAAACACATGGAGGCTAAACAATACACTACTAAACGAAGTGATCATTGAAGCAATCAAAGAGGAAATCAAAAAATACCTAGAAAGAAATGACAAAGGAGACACGACAATCCAATACTTATGGGATGCAGGAAAAGCAGTTCTAAGAGTGAATTTTAAAGCAATACAATCCTACCTTAAGAAACAGCAAACATCTCAAATAAACAACCTAACCTTTCACCTAAAGCAATTAGAGAAAGAAGAGCAAGAAAACCCCAAAGTTAGCAGAAGGAGAGAACTCATAAAGATCACATCAGAAGTAAATTAAAAAGAAATGAAGGAAAGATAGCAAAGATCAATAAAACTAAAAGCTGGTTCTTTGAGAAGATAAACAAACTTGATAAACCATTAGCCAGACTCATCAAGATAAAAAGGGAAAAGAGTCAAATCAATAGAATAAGAAATGAAAAAGGAGAAGTAACAACTGACACTGCAGAAATACAAAAGATCTTGAGAGATTACTACAAGCAACTCTATGCCAATAAAATGGACAACCTGTAAGAAATGGACAAATTCTTAGAAGTGCACAACCTGCCGAGACTGAACCAGGAAGAAATAGAAAATATGAACAGACCAATCACATGCACTGAAATTGAGACTGTGATTAAAAATCTTCCAACAAACAAAAGCCCAGGACCAGATGGCTTCACAGGCGAATACTATCAAACATTTAGAGAAGAGTTAACACCTATCCTTCTCAAACTGTTCCAAAATATAGCAGATGGAGGAACACTCCCAAACTCATTCTATGAGGCCACCATCACCCTGGTACCAAAACCAGTCAAAAAACAAATTTCGTATTGGGGAAAAAATACCAAAAACATTACCTAGGTGATCTTTATAGGACTAGTCAGTGCTTAAGTGAAAAAAATGCTCAATTATTCATCTAGTTTTATAGTCTCTATCACCACTGAATAAAGACATTCCATATACCTGTGGGTTTAGTGCAAAGTATGTAAAAAATGATAAAATATTTTGAAAAAGAGCTAATAAGTGCTTTAACATAAAACAAGCTATGTTATAACATGGATGTATCAAAATATCTGATAGTGATAAAAATGTGATTTTAAATTTTATATCATTTTGAATCTGTGTTCCTAAATGTTCAAAATGTTTCATATTTTTTTACATTTGCTTAAATATATTTGTTAAAATAATTTATTGTACAAGTTTTCAATTCCTGTCAATTGGTCCAAATTATTTTTTGAAGCCCCTCTGTGGTCTGTACTCTGTTATTCTGACCTTTCTAATGCTGACTCCCCTTTTTTAAAACAAGTCAGAGATGGTTTTCACTTGCTAAAATACAGTTTCATTGTCCACCAACCACAGAGGTAATGAAAATGTGTTCATTACTATTCACAAATCTTCCAGATAATCTGAGAAAAATATGTACACGATATGGTTGCTTCAGACATGTTATGGCACACAAATGGGCTGAAAAATCTACATTACTAAGTGAGACAATCATCTAAGTAACCATGTTTATCCTGAACTTTTAAATGAAGAAGTTACATTCATGATAATATCATAAATAATGCATTATAGCATTATTCTAAATATATACAACACATTACAGAATTATATATATATGTATTTAAATATATACACATGCATAAAATATTGACCCAAACCTATCATGTGTTAAGAACAGTAAATAGGATAAAAATTACACAGAAATGCAGTACTGAACTGTGCTTCAAATTTTATTAGTTTGGAAATAAAAATTTCTCTAATTTTCAACAGAAAAAATGTGATAAAAGCAGTATATTCCTGATTTAATAATAAAATATGCCTTCTAAAAATACCATATCTAATGTTTTATATTTCTATATTTATATACACACTAATGTTTTTACATAAAACATATATACATATGTAAAATATAATACATGTTTGCAGATCAGCATGTATTTGCATATACATATGTGTATGTGTGTGTTGTATATATATATGTGTGTGTGTGTGTGTGTATATATACATATATATATATTCTATGTATACAGTATATGCATATGCTGATCTGTACAGTACCAAGCTGATTATTCCAGAGGTCATGGGAAAAAAAGAATCACAGGTCACCTAATTTGAATTGCATGGTTTATTGAGTCTGTTTAAAGTAGAACAAGAAGCAAAGAGAAAGAGATGGGCAGATTAACATGTTTAGGATAGAGTGCAAGCAGGTTGGAAGAGCCACATTTCTTGAATTCTGTATTGTACAGTGACCATTTGTTCTGTTCTGCTCTATTCTGCATAAATCTCTTTAATCTACACCAGTGGTTTTCAAAATTTTGATCTCAGAACACCTTAACACCCTTAATAGTATTAAAAACCACAGGAATTTTATGTGGTCTATACCTATCAGGACTTAGCACATTAGAAGCTAAAATGGAAAATATTTTAAATATTTATAAATTTACATAGATTTCATAAAATTTGACCAGATATTATACTTTTTGATAAAATAATATTTTAAATAAAATATATAAAATAAAGAAAATAATAAAAAGAGTGACATTGTTTCACAATTTTGCAATTTGATATCCGACAGTAGAAGACAGCTGGTTTCTCATATCTGCTTCTGCATCACAGCTGTTGCTAGGTATTTTTGGTTGAAATATGTGAAAAAAAATTGGGCTTAATACCAATATATATTTGAAAGACAGCCGTATTTTTTTGCCTTTTCAGATAATTATGGGTAGTCTTCTTGGACACTACACAAAACTCAACAAGTAGTACTTTCTTAAAGGTCAGTTGCAGTTAAAGTCTTAGACTATATCAAGAAACTTTGTATAGCTAGTTGCATGAAAATCCATTGGTATATCTTGCATCTTGAATGGATTTTGAAACGTTTTCTATTACAATTTGGAAAATATTGATTCATTGAGCTGGGCAGGTCTAAATTTTGACATGTCTTTTAATAATGTCAGAAATTACATTGACTAATATCATTACGAATCACTTTAGAACGTCTTTAAATATTGTGAAGATGTCACAGGTGTAGATGCACATTTTCCAAAATGATTACCACCATAGGGTTAGCTAACACCTCCATTATTTCACATAATTACCATTTCATCTATGTGGTGAGAACATTAAGACCAGCTCTCTTAGCAACTTTCAAGTATATAATACAATATTGTTAACCATCTTATGAATCACCATGCTGTACATTAGATCCTCAGAACTTGTAACTGGAAGTTTGTACACTTTGACCAACATCTCCTCCCTTTCACCCCAAAAGTACTGGCAACCACCATTCTGTTCTCTGAGTTTGGCTTTATTAGAGTCCACATATAAATGATTTCATACAATATGTGTCTTTCTCTGTCTGACTTATATGACTTAGCATAATATCCTCAATATCCTATTGCTAATGGCAGGATTTCCTTCTTTTTCATGATTGAATAATATTCCATCGTGTGTGTATGTGTGTGTGCATATGTGTTTATGAAATTGCGCCCCATAGGGTTAAAAAAAAACATTCTGATACCATGACACACAGGGTTAACAAAAACTGGAGACTAAAAGAAATTCTTGAGCTTGTCTTTACAGAACAGCAGATAATGGAATAGATTGTTAAATATCCCTCTGCTTGTAACATGAGAAAACTGGCCAAAACCAGGTGGAACCAATATGGCTGATCAGAGTCTGTGTAGAATAAATTTTCTTGTCTGATAGGTGACCTTTTGACATCACAACCCAAAATTCCTCAATATGTTTCATACAAATTCCCACTGAATTTGCACACACATTCCATGAAGAAGCTCAGTTGCACCTGTGCAGATGATGATTACTTCACCTTTCCTGCTTTCAGTCACCTTCCCTTGCCCTCTGACTATCCATAATTATCCCAAGTTCTCCACCTAAAGAAACAAAATCTGAGGTTTGCTCTCCCAGACACTTGGATGACTTGTGAATAAACCTTTTCTCTGCTGAAAACCTCAGTGTCTCATCATTTGGCTTGCTGTGTTGGGCAAATGAACTTGGTTCATTATATAATATATATATATATATATAATATATTCATTATATATATATTATATAATATATATATTATATACTCATTATAATATATATATATGTATATGTATATACGTTCATCCATTTGTGAGCTGTTCACTTAGGTTGTTTTTATATCTTGTCTATTTGAATAGTTATTTTCAATCCAGTTTCATTTGACTGATGTGCAGGAAACCAAAATGCTGAGATGTGAAGTTTTGCAGTTTTAAAGAAAAAAGAGGGTTTATTCACAAGACAGTGAAGAGAGGAGCTGTGAGGATAGGTCTCAGATTTTCCTCCCCAAAGTAAGGGACTTGGGATACTTATGGGATAAAGAAGCAAGGTGGTCTTAGGAAAGGAGAAAGGTGATTGGAGTTTGGGATAAAGTGAGGTAATTTGTCTTCCGCACAGGTGCATCTGAGTTACATACTTCTTCGTGATGCACATTCAAAAATAAAGTTGTTTAGCATGAACTGAGAAAAGAATTTTTGGCCCTCTGATGTCAAAATGTCATTCACTGGGCACCTGTGCAGGCCCAGTTTTATGGTCAGTGGTCCCAACAAGTCTTAACAGGTGTGAGGTTGAACTGGACATAGCTGACTCCAAGTTCCTAAAAAACATCTCAAGCAAACATCTTATTGTTTAGGCTATGTGCCACTTGAAGGACATGCAAGATTTTGTAGCAACAATTAAAACAAACTTTATCAGTGAAGGTGGGTTGTATCTTGTAAGTGGAAGAGTTTTAACAAGCTGTAAGACAAACTCAAGAATTTCTGTTAGTCACCAGTTTCTATTAACCCATTGGGACATTGTTTCATAATGCTGCAATGAGCATGATGTTGCTGAGTCCAAACTTATTCTGCTTACCACACGACAGGCCAATACATTGGGAGATAAGTTGTTGGGGTAAGATAAGTTGTTGGGGTAAGGAATAACAACTTTATTCAGAAAGCCAGCAGACAAAAAGATGGTAGACTAGTGTCCTGAGAACCATCTTACCCCAGTCAGAATTCAGTCTTCTTTCATACTAAAAAGGGAAGGAGAGTGGTTGGTTGTTGCAAACTTCTTGCAGGAATCCTTTGTTCTTACAGCTGTCCACATAGGTCAGGCCATGATGTTCCTGTAAACCTCCAACAAAATAAATGTTATTCTCTGTTCTGCAAATTTTTATCTCAATTTGAATGGGCTCTTAAATGTCAGAGCCCTGAAAATAGGTTGTCCTGTATATTACAGGCTATGGGCAACATTCTTTTACAAAGGTGCAGAGCCAGTGTGACTAAGCACAGGCAACAGAGCACAAAGTTTAAAGAGAAAGAAACAGACTTAACATGGATTCAGATTTGTGCTTCCTTATTACAGTAGCAGTCTAGATATTTCTTCAAGATACTGTTTTTATTTCCTTTGGATATATACCCAGTGACATCGCTCCAAAATTCTTTGTAGTTGTTTTGTTTTGTTTATAAGCTGAAATTTTATCATTAGTAACAAATGCTGTCATATATTTTCTCTGAAGTGATAAGCTCATGTTTGTTGCAGGGTCCAGCAGTAAGAGCAAGTAGAAATCACAAGATTGGAACAAAAGCCAATATTTAATTCACAAATCACCCAGTTTATTGTACACAATTAACACACGCCACTGGTTAGTCAAAGTATGGAAAAGGAAGTAATGAACCACTCAACACGGAAGTCTGGAAAGGATGCATCTTAGCATGAGCAGTGGTCTCCAGTTCAGGAAGGGTGTCTCCAGACAAGCATGAGTGAGATGTCACCCTCTGCTTCAACAGGGTTTCTGGCAGCGTCCATCTGGAACAGCTCTCAGCAGTGTGAAGTTTGGATCTCCAGTGAAGGGCCTTCAAAGCCACTCAGATCAGCGGTCTCTTTCTAAGGAGTAACAGTTACCCCAGAGGCAGAAATCTTGACTCTATCAGTTGTTACTTCTGTTCCAGTGACTTATATTGCCCACTGAACTTTCTTATATAGAATAATACTCAGCTTATCACTCAAATCTTTTACAGTCCTACATTAGACCTTTCAGAAAAAATAACATGGAAGTCCACATTGGCCACTGGAACTTATTTTGAGCAGAGCTTAACATAGCTTAAGTTCTGTAAGTTTCACACAAGTTGGGTAGGAATCATAACATAAAAGAAATCACCTCATAATAGCTTATTTTGTTCATTTTGATAAATGTTTGCCAAATGCTCAAGTCTAAGTAATTAGAGTTTGACAGTCAGTTGTTCTTTCAAGTAAAGAAGGTAGTCTATGAAAAAAAAAAAAAACAGCTATTTCAATACATGTTTAATGCTAATTCATGTGCTTTGCCCTGAGACTAACATTGTAGTTAAATTTGTGACAAAGGTGCTTTCTATATACTTCTTATTTTGCTGCCCAAAATTTTTAAACTGAAGAATTAGTGTCAAAAAACCAACAATTGTCATTACCCCATTGAAAATCTTCATAAGTGAAACTGACTTTTATTGTAATGTATGTGGCAACAACCAGTACAATGACATTAGTACAACCTTCATAACTTGTGGTAAGAGGCCAGCAGTTTTACCCATCGTTTTGTCAACATCAATACAAATGTCAATAAAGCAAAAAAGGAATATTTATATCTCAATAACATTCTGTACTTAGTATTTTCCTACAGTTTTATTGAGATATACTTGATATGCAGCATCCTATAAGTTCAAGGTGTACAACGTAATGATTCAACTTTCATACATTATGACATGGTTACCAAAATACGTTTAAAGAAACTCCATCATCTCATACAAATACAACACAAAATAAATAGAAAAAAAAATTTTTTCCTTGTGATGAGAAATCTTGGATTTACTCTTTTAGCAACTTTCACTTATAAAGTACAGCAGTGTTAATTATCTTTATCATGTACATTATATCCCTAGTACTTATTTATTTTATAAATGAGAATTGGTACCTTTTGACTACCTTCATCTAATTCCCTATCCCTACAGGTGATAACCACAAATCTGATCTCTTTTTCTGAGTTTTTGTTTGTTTCTTTGTTTTTGAAGTATAATTGACCTAAAACACTGTTAGTTCCTAGTAAACAACATAGCAATTCGATATTTCTATACATTTCAAAATGATCACCATGATAAGACTAGTTGTCATCTGTCACCATGCACAGGTATGATGTAATTATTGGCTATATTCCTCACACTGTATATTTGACATCTATGACTCATTCATTTTGTAGCTGGAAGTTTGTAACTCTTAATCTCCCTCACGTATTTCTCTCCTCCCCCAAACCCCTCCCCTCTGGTAACCACCTATTAGTTCTCAGTATCTATGACTCTGGATTTTTTTTTTTTTGGTTGTATTTATTCACTGTTTTTACTTTTTAGAACCCACATATAAGTGAAATCATACAGTATTTGTCTTTCTCCATCTGACTTATTTCACTCAGTATAATACCCTCTAGATCCATCAATGTTGTCACGAATGTCAAGATTCTATTCTTTTTATGGCCTTGTAATATTTTATTCTATATATGCACAATAATTTGTTTATCCATTCTTCTATGAATAGGTATTAAGTTTGCTTTCATATCTTGGCTATCATAAATAATGCTGAAATGAACATAGGGATGCATATACCTTTTTGAATTAATGTTTTTGTTTCTTTGTATAAAAACCCAGAAAAGGAATTGCTGGATCACATGGTAGATCTATTTTTAATTTTTTGAAGAATCTCCATACTGTATTCCATAGTGGCTGCACAAGTGTACATTCTCATCAACATTGAAAGAATGTTCCATTTTCTATACATCCTCACCAACACTTGATACTTGTTGTCTTTCTGGTAATGGCCATTCTGACAAGTGCGCAGTGATATTTCAGTGTGTGTGTTTTTTTTTTAATTTTTATATTATATTGGAACATAGTTGATTAACAATATTTTGTTAGTTTCAAGTGTACAGCAAAGTGATTCAGTTATACATATACATATATATATATGTATTCTTTTTTCAAATTATTTCCCCATTTAGGTTATAGTAGAATATTGAGCAGCATTCTCTGTGCTATACAGTAGGCCTTTGTTGGTTATCTATTTTACATATAGCAGTGTATTCATTGTGATTTTGATTTGCATTTTCTGGATGATTGGTGATGTTGAGTATCTTTTCATGTGCCTCTTTGCCATCTGGGTGTCTTCTTTGGAAACATGTCATTCAGATCCTCTGCCCACTTTTTAATTTGTTTGTTTGGTTGGTTAGTTTGGTTTTGATGTTGAGTTATATGTGTTCTTTGTATATTTAGGATACTAACCCCTTGTCAGAACCCCATATCCTTTGCAAATATCTTCTCCCATTCACTAGGTAGCCTTTTCATTTTGTTGATGGTTTCTTTTGCTGTGCAAGAGATTTTTAGTTTGATGCAGTCTCATTTATTTATTTGTGCTTTATTTTCCTCTTGCCTAAGGAGACATATTCAAAAAAAAATACCACTTAGACTGATGTAAAAAAGCATTCTGCCTATATTTTTTCTATACGTTTTATGATTTCAAGTCTTACATTTAAGTCTTTGATCCATTTTGAGTTTATTTTTGTATATGGTGTAAGAAAGTAGTCAACTTTGAGTCTTTTGTATGTAGCTGTACAGTTTTCCAAAATTATTTATTGAAAATTAAGGTGTCCTTTCCCCATTTTATATTCTTGTCTCCTTTGTCAGAGATTAATTGCCCATATAAGTGTGGGATCAATTCTGGACTCTATTCTCTTTCATTGATTATGTGCCTGTTTTTGTGCGAGTACCATACTGGTTTGATTACTGTAGCTTTGTGATATAGTTTGAAATCAGGGAATATGATTATTTTTGGTTATATTCTTCATTCTCAAGATTGTTTTCACTTTTGGGGGTCTTTTGTGTTTCCGCACAAATTTTAGAAGTATTTCTTCTAGCTCTGTGAAAAATGCTATTAGCATTTTGATAGAGATTGCATTGAATCCATAGGTTGCCTTGGGAAATGTGGTCATTTTAATGTTATTAAATTATTCCAATCCATGAGCATGATATATCTTTCCACCTGTTTGCATTATCTTCAATTTCTTTCACCAGTGTCCTAAAGTTTTCTGAGTACAAGTCTTTACCTCCTCAGTTAGATTTAGCCCCATTTATTTTATTTTTTTTGAAGTGACTGTAAATGGGATTGGTTTCTTAAATTCTCTTTCATATGTTTGTTCTCAGTGAATAGAAACACAACAGATTTCTCCACATTAATAGTGTATCCTGCAACTTTACTGAATTTACTGAGTTCTAGTTTTTTGGTGGCATTTTTAGAATTTTCTATATATAGTATCTTGTCATCTGCCAATTGTTACAGTGTTATTTCTTTTTTCTTAATTTAAACTCTTATTTTATTTTTTTTCTGTTTGCTGTGCCTAGGAATTCCAATAGAATATTGAACAAAAGTGGTTAAAGTAGACATCATTTCTCTTGTCCTGGTCTAAGAAGAAATAGTTTTAGCTTTTCACAATTGAGTATAACATTTGCTGTGGGCTTGTCATATATGGTCTTTAGTATGTTGAGGTATATTTACACTATACCCACTTTGTTGAGAATTTTTATTATAAATGGATGTAGAACTTTGCAAAAAGTTTTTCTGAATCTACTGAGATGATCATATGATTTTTATTATTCAGTTTGTTAATGTGAGGTATCACATTGATTGATTTCTACATATTGAACCATTCTTGAATCCCAGGGATAAATTGCAACTTGATTATAGTGCATGATACTTGTAATATATTGGGTTTATTATTTTTATTTTTAAAATAATTTATTTTTGTACAATGTTAAAGGCTACACTACATTTACAGTTATTATAAAATATTGGCTATATTCCCCATGTTGTACAATGCATTCTGTAGCCTATTTTATACACAGTAGTTTGTACCTTCCACTCTCCCACACCTATATTTACCCTCCCCCTCCCACTGGCAACCACTAGTTGTTCTCTATATCTGTGAGTCTACTTCTTTTCTGTTATATTCACTAGTTTATTGTATACTTAGAGTCCACATATAAGTGATATCATACAGTATTTGTATTTCTCTGTCGGACTTATTTCAATTAGCATAATGCCTTCCAAGTCTAACCATGTTGCTGCAAATGGCAAATTTCACTCTTTTTTATGGCTGAGTAGTATTCAACTGTATACATATTCCACATCTTCTTTATCCTTTTATCTGTTGATGGACATTTAAATTTCTTCCATATCTTGGCTATTGTAAATAATGCTGCTATGAACATTTTAGTTTTTTGAGAAACATCTATGTTTTTTTCCTTTTTACAGTGAATGCATTAATTTATATCCCCACCAACAGTGTAAGAGTTTCCATTTTCTCTACATCCTCAGAAGCACTTGTTATTTGTGTTATTTTTTTTTAATTTTTGCATTTTATTTATTCTTTTATATAGCTGGTTCTTATTAGTTACCCATTTTATACACATTAGTGTATATATGTCAATCCCAATCGCCCAATTTATCCCACCACCCACACCCACACCCACCCCATCACTTTCCCACCTTAGTGACCATACGTTTGCTCTCTACAACTGTGTCTCTATTTCTGCCCTGCAAACTGGTTCATCGGTACCATTTTTCCAGGTTCCACATATATGGATTAATATACAATATTTGTTTTTCTCTTTCTGACTTACTTCACTCTGTATGACAGTCTCCAGATCCATCCACCTCTCTATAAATGACCCAATTTCGTTCCTTTTTATGGCTGAATAATAAATAGTGCTGCAGTGAACATTGGGGTGCCCAGTAGTGGGATTGCTGGGTCACATGGTAGTTTTACCTTTAGTTTTTTAAGGAGCACCCATACTGTTCTCCGTAGTGGCTATATCAATTTTCATTCCCACCAACAGTGCAAGAGGCTTCCCTTTACTCCACACCCTGTCAAGCATGTGTTTTTCATAGATTTTCTGATGATGCTCATTCTAACTGGTGTGAAGTGATACCTCATTGTAGTTTTGATTTCTGTTTCTCTAATAATTAGTGATGTTGAGCATCTTTTCATGTGCTTCATAGCCATCTGTATGTCTTCTTTGGAGAAATGTCTATTTAGGTCTGTCCATTTTTTGATTGGGTTGTTTATTTTTTTAATATTGAGCTGCATAAGCTAATTACATATTTTTGAAATTAATCCTTTGTCCATTGATTTGTTGGCAAATATTTTCTCCTATTCTGGGAGTTCTCTTTTCATCTTGTTTGTAGTTTCCTTTGTTTTCCAAAAGCTTTTAAGTTTCATTAGGTCCCATTTGTTTATTTTTGTTCTTATTTCCATTTTTCTAGGAGGTGGATCAAAAAAGATCTTGCTGTGATTTATATCAAAGTGTATTCTTCTTCTGTTTTCCTCTAAGAGTTTTATATTGTCTGGCCTTACATTTAGGTATATAATCCATTTTGAGTTTATTTTTGTGTATGGTGTTGGGGAGTGTTCTAATTTCCTTCTTTTACATATAGCTGTCCAGTTTTCCCAGCACCACTTATTGAAGAGACGGTCTTTTCTCCATTGTATATCCTTGCCTCCTTTGTCATAGATTAGTTGACCATAGGTGCATAGGTTTATCTCTGGGCTCTCTATCCTGCTCCATTGTTCTATATTTCTCTTTTTGTGCCAATACCATATTATCTTGTTTACTGTAGCTTTGTAGTATAGTCTGAAGTCAAGGAGTCTGATTTCTCCAGTTCCATTTTTTTTCCCTCAAGACTGCTTTAGCTATTTGGGGTCTCTTGCATCTCCATACAAATTTTAAGTTTTTTCTAGTTCTGTAAAAAATGCCATTAGTAATTTGATAGGGATTGCATTGAATCTGTAGATTGCTTTGGGTAGTATAGTCATTTTCACAGTATTGATTCTTCTAATCCACAAACATGATATATCTCTCCATCTGTTTGTATCATGTTTAATTTCTTTCATTTGTGTCTTATAGGTTTCTGCATCAGGTTTTTTGTCTCCTTAGGTAGATTTATTCCTAGGTATGTTATTCTTTTTGTTGCAATGGTAAATGGGAGTGTTTCCTTAATTTCTCTTTCAGATATTTCATCATTACTTTATAAGAATGCAAGAGATTTCTATGCATTAATTTTGTATCCTGCAACTTTACCAAATTCATTGATTAGCTCTAGTAGTTTTCTGGTGGCATCTTAGGATTTTCTATGTATAGTATCATGTCATCTGCAAGCAGTGACAGTTTTCTTCTTTTTTAATTTGTGTATCTTTTATTTCTTTTTCTTCTCTGATTGTTGTGGCTAGGACTTCCAAATCTATGTTTAATAATAGTGGCAAGAGTGGACATCCTTGTCTTGTTCCTGATCTTAGAGGATGCTTTGTATTTCTGTGGTGTCTGTTGTAACTTCTCCTTTTTCATTTCCAATTTTATTGATTTGAGTCCTCTCCCTCTTTTTCTCGTGTCTGGCTAAAGTTTTTCATTTGTGTTTATCTTCTCAAAGAACCAACGTTTAGTTTTATTGATCTATGCTATTGTTCCCTTTGTTTCTATTTCATTTATTTTGCTCTGGTTTTTATGATTTCTTTCCTTCTACTAACTTTGGGTTTTGTTTGTTCTTCTTTCTCTAGCTCCTTTAGGTATAAGGTTAGATTATTTATTTGAAATTTTCCTTGTTTCCTGAGGTAGGCTTGCATTGCTCTAAACTTCCCTCTTAGAACTGCTTTTGCTACATCCAATAGGTTTTGGATCATTGTGTTTTCATTGTCATTTGTCTCTAGGTATTTTTGACTTCCTCTTTTCTTTCTTCAGTGATCTCTGGTTATTTGGTTATGTATTGTTTAACCTCCATGTGTTTGTTTTTTTAATTTTATTTATTTTAATATTTATCTTTATTTATTTATTTGGTTGCACCAGGTCTTAGTTGCAGCTCGCCAGCTGCTTAGTTGTGGCATGCAAACTCTTAGTTGCAGCATGTATGTGGCATATAGTTCACTGACCAGGGATTGAACCCAGGGCCCATGCATTGGGAGCACAGAGTCCTAACCACTAGACCACCAGGGAAGTCCCATGTGTTGATACTTTTTACAGATATTTTCCTGTATTTGATATCTAGTCTCATAGTGTTGTTGTTGGAAAAGATACTTGATATGATTTCAATGTTCTAAAATTAACCAAGGCTTGATTTGTGACCCAAGATATGATCTATCCTGGAAAATGTTTCATGAGCACTGAGAATAGAGTGTAATCTGCTGTCTTTGGATGGAATGTCCTATAAATATCTATTAAATCTATCTGGTCTGTTGTGTTATTTAAAGCTTGTGTTTCCTTATTAATTTTCTGTTTGGATGACCTGTCCATTGGTGCAAGTGAGGTGTTAACGTCCCCCACTATTATTGTGTTACTGTCGATTTCCTCTTTTATAGCTGTTAGCAGTTGCCTTATGCATTGAGGTGCTCCTATTTTGGGTGCACAGATATTTATAATTGTTATATCTTCTTCTTGGATTGATCCCTTGATCATTATGTAGTGTCCTTCCTTGTCTCTTGTTACATTCTTTATTTTAAGGTCTATTTTATCTGATATGAGTATAGCTACTCCAGCTTTCTTTTGATTTCCATTTGCATGGAATATCTTTTTCCATCCCCTCAATTTCAGTCTATATGAGTCCCTAGGTCTCTAGTGGGTCTCTTGTAGACAGCATATATATGGATCTTGTTTTTGTATCCATTCAGTAAGCCTGTGTCTTTTGCTTGGGGCATTTAATCCATTCATGTTTAAGGTAATTATCGATATGTATGTTCCTGTGACCTTTTTCTTAATTGTTATGGGTTTGTTTTTGTAGGTCCTTTTCTTCTCTTGTGCTTCCCACTTAGAGAAATTCCTTTAGCATTTGTTGTAGAGCGGGTTTGGTGGTTCTGAATTCTCTTAGGTTTTGCTTGTCTATAAAGCTTTTGATTTCTCCATCGAATCTGAATGAGACCCTTGTTGTGTAGAGTAATCTTGGTTATAGCTTCTTCCCTTTCATCACTTTGAATATATCATGCCACTTCCTTCTGGCTTGTAAAGTTTCTGCTGAGAAATCAGCTGTTAACTTTATGGGAGTTCCCCTGTATGTTATTTGTCATTTTTCCCTTTTTGCTTTCAATAATTTTTTCTTTGTCTTTAGTTTTTGTCAACTTGATTATTATGTGTCTCAGAGTGTTTCTCCTTGGGTTTATCCTGCCTGGGACTCTCTGCTTCCTGGACTTCAGTGGCTATTTCCTTTCCCATTTTAAGGAAGTTTTTGACTATAATCTCTTCAAATATTTTCTCAGGTCCTTTCTCTCTCGCCTCCTTCTGGGACCCCTATAATGTGAATGTTTTTGCATTTAATGTTGTCCCAGAGGTCTCTTAGGCGATCTTTGTTTCTTTTCTTTTTTTTTTTCCTTTATTCTGTTCCATGGCAGTGAATTTCACCATTCTTTCTTCCAGGGCACTTATCCGTTCTTCTGCTGCAGTTATTCTGCTATTGATTCCTTCTATTGTATTTTTCATTTCAGTTATTGTATTGTTTATCTCTATTTATTTGTTCTTTAATTCTTCTAGGTCTTTGTTAAACACTTCTTGCATCTTCTTGATCTTTGCCTCCATTCTTTTCCTGAGGTCCTGGATCATCTTCACCATCATTATTCTGAGTTCTTTTTCTGGAAGGTTTCCTATCTCCACTTCATTTAGTTGTTTTTCTGGTATTTCTTCTTGTTTCTTCATCTGGTACATAGCCCTCTGCCTTTTCATCTTGTCTATCTTTTTGTGAATGTGGTTTTTGTTCCACAGGCTGCTGGGCTGTAGATCTTCTTGCTTCTGCTCTCTCTGTGTTATTTGTTATGGTAGCCATTTTTATAAGTGCATGGTGATATTTCATTGTGGTTTTGATTTGAATTTCCCCAATCTTTAGTGATGTTGGGCATCTTTTTATGTGCTTCTTGGCCATCTGCATTTTCTCTTTGGAAAAATATCTACTAAGTTTGTCTGCCCATTTTTTAATCAGATTGTTTCTTGATGTTGAGTTGTATGAACTGTTTATGTTGGATATCAGCCTCATGTTCATATCATTTGTGAATATTTTCTCTGATTCAGTAAGTTTTGTTTTAGTTTTGTTGGTGCAAATGCTTTTAATTTTAATAAGGTCCCATTATTTATTTGCTTTTATTTTCTTTACTTTAGGAGATGGATCCAAAAATATATTGCTGCAATTTATGTCAAAGAGTGTTCTGCCTATGCTTTCCTCTAAGAGTTTCATGGCATATGATATTACATTTTGGTCTTCATCCATTTTTAGTTTATTTTTCTTTGGTGTTAGAGAATGTTCTGATTGTTTTGCTTTCACATGTAACTGTCCTGTTTTCCCAGCACCACTTACTGAGGGCACTGTCTTTTCTCCATTGTATATTCTTGCCTCATTCATCATAGGTTAATTGATCAAAAGTGTAAAGATTTATTTCTGGGATCTCTATCTTGTTCTATTGATCTATGTGTTGTTTTTGTGCCAGTACAGTATTGTTTTGATTACTGTAGCTTTGTAGTATAGTCTGAAGTCAGGGAGCATTATTCCTCCAGTTCTGTTCTTTCTCAAGATTGTTTTGGCTATTCATGGTCTTGTGTGTCTCCATACAAATTTTTAAATTATTTGTTGTAGTTCTGTAAAAAATGCCATTTGTATTTTGTTATGGATTGCAGTGAATCTGTAGCTTGCCTTGGATAGTATGTTCATTTTAAGAATATTGATTTTTCTAATCCAAGACAAGTTATATCTATTGATCTCTTTATGTTGTCTTCAATTTTCCTTAAGAATTATTTTGGTTTCAAGAATATTAATTTTATATACCCTAATTTTAAATACTATATATTAAAACAATACAATATATTTTGGATATATAATTTGGATTGATTTTCTTTTTCTTTATTAAGATGAAATTCAAAAAATAAAATTAACCATTATAAAGTGAAAAATACTGTGGCACTAAGTAATTCATAGTGTGGTGCAACAATTATTTCCATCTAGTTCTGATATATTTTTATTACTCCATAAAAAACTCTATCCAAGAAGTAGTCATTCTATTTCTTGATATGTAAAGTATTTTAGGTATTTTTTTTGGTTTTATTTTTGTTATGTTTATTTTTTAGGTATACTCTCACTGGTAGATTTTATTTTAAACATTATTTTTGCATGATCTTTAAAATAAACAAATTTTATTTATTTTTTATCTGAATTAAAATTGTTTATTAATTTATTAACAATTGTAAGAAAGTCATATCTGTATCTAATGTACTTTTTCTAAATGAAGTATTGTTGATTTACAATGTTTCAGGTGTACAGCAAAGTGATTCACTTATACATATCTAGCTGAATATATATGTATAAGAATATATGTATATTCTTTTTCAGATTCTTTTCTATATTAGGTTATTATAAGGTATTGAATATAGTTCCCTGTGCTATACATTAGGACCTTGTTGTTTATCCATTTTATATACAGTAGTGTATAACTATTAATCTCAAATTCCTAATTTATCTCTCCCCTGCTTTCCCCTTTGGTAACCATAAATTTGTTTTCTATGTCTGTGAGTCTATTTCTGTTTTGTAAATAAGTTCATTTGTATCATTTTTTAGACCTCACATATAAGCTATATCATATGATATTTGCCTTTCTCTGACTTACTTCATTTAATATGACAATATTTAGGTCCATCAATGTTGCTGCAAATAGCATTATTTCATTCTTTTTTATGGCTGAGTAATAGTCTATTGTATATGCACACCATCTTCTTTATCTGTTCATCTGTCAATGGACATTTAGGTTGCTTCTATGTCCTGGCTATTTGTAAATATTGTTGCTAAGAACATTGGGGTGCCTCTGTCTTCTCAAATTATAGTTTTCTCCCAATATATCCCAGGAATGGGATTGTTGGATCATATGGTAGTTCTATTTTTAGTTTTGTTTTTTTTTTGCAGGTTGTTAACATCGTTATTGGAGTATAATTGCTTTACAATGGTGTGATAGTTTCTGCTTTACAACAAAATGAATCAGTTATATATATATATAAATATGTTCCCATATCTCTTCCCTCTTGTGTCTCCCTCCCTCCCTCCCTCCCTACCCCACCCCTCCAGATGGTCACAAAGCACCGAGGTGATCTCCCTGTGCTATGTGGCTGCTTCCCACTAGCTATCTACCTTATGTTTGGTAGTGTATATATGCCCATGCCTCTCTCTCGCTTTGTCAGAGCTTACCCTTCCCCCTCCCAATATCCTCAAGTCCATTCTCTAGTAGGTCTGTGTCTTTATTCCTGTCTTACCCCTAGGTTCTTGATAACATTTTTTTTTCTTAAATTCCATATATATGTGTTAACATGTGGTATTTGTCTCACTTTTTCTTACTTGCTTCATTCTGTATGACAGACTCTAGGTCTATCCACCTCATTACAAATAGCTCAGTTTTGCTTCTTTTTATGGCTGAGTAATATTCCATTGTGTATATATGTGCCACATCTTGTTTATCCATTCATCCGATGATGGACACTTAGGTTGCTTCCAGCTCTGGACTATTGTAACTAGAGCTGCAATGAACATTTTGGTACATGACACTTTTTGAATTATGGTCTTCTCAGGGTATATGCCCAGTAGTGGGATTGCTGGGTCATATGGTATTTCTATTTGTAGTTTTTTAAGGAACCTCCATACTGTTCTCCACAGTGGCTGTATAAATTTACATTCCCACCAACAGTGCAAGAGGGTTCCTTTTCTCCACACCCTCTCCAGCATTTGTTGTTTCTAGATTTTTTGATGATGGCCATTCTGACTGGTGTGAGATGATATCTCATTGTAGTTTTGATTTGTATTTCTCTAATTATTAGTGATGTTGAGCATTCTTTCATGTGTTTGTTGGCAGTGTGTATATATTCTTTGGATAAATGTCTATTTAGGTCTTCTGCCCATTTTTGGATTGGGTTGTTTGTTTTTTTTGTTATTAAGCTTCATGAGCTGCTTATAAATTTTGGAGATTAATCCTTTCTCAGTTGCTTCACTTGCAAATATTTTCTCCCATTATGAGGGTTGTCTTTTGATCTTGTTATGGTTTCCTTTGCTGTGCAAAAGCTTTGAAGGTTTATTAGGTCCAATTTGTTTATTTTTGTTTTCATTTCCATTTCTCTATGAGGTGGGTCAAAAAGAATCTTGCTGTGATTTATGTAATAGAGTGTCCTGCCTATATTTTCCTCTAAGAGTTTGATAGTGTCTGGCCTTACATTTAGGTCTTTAACCCATTTTGAGCTTATTTTTGTGTATGGTGTTAGGGAGTGATCCGGTCTCATACTTTTACATGTACCTGTCCAGTTTTCCCAGCACCACTTATTGAAGAGGCTGTCCTTTCTCCACAGTATATTCCACCACCTTTATCAAAGATAAGGTGACCATATGTGTGTGGGTTTATCTCTGGGTTTTCTATCCACTTCCATTGATCTATCTTTCTGGTTTTGTGCCAGTACCATACTGTCTTGATTACTGTAGCTTTGTAGTATAGCCTGAAGTAAGGGAGCCTGATTCCTCTAGCTCCATTTTTTGTTCTCAAGATTGCTTTGGCTATTCGGGGTCTTTTGTTTTTCCATACAAATTGTGAAATTTTTAGATCGAGTTCTGTGAAAAATGCCAGTGGTAGTTTGATAGGGATTGCATTGAATCAGTAGATTGCTTTGGGTAGTAGACTCATTTTCACAATGTTGATTCTTCCAATCCAAGAACATGGTATATCTCTCCATCTATTTGTATCATTAATTTATTTCATTGGTGTCTTATAATTTTCTTCATACAAGTCTTTTTTCTCCTTAGGTAGGTTTATTCCTAGATATTTTATTCTTTATGTTGCAATGATAAATGGGTGTGTTTTCTTGATTTTACTTTCAGATTTTTCATCATTAGTGTATAGGAATGCCAGATATTTCTGTGCATAAATTTTGTATCCTGCTACTTTACCAAATTCATTGATTAGCTCTAGTAGTTTTCTGGTAGCATCTTTAGGATTCTCTATGTATAGTATCATGTAATCTGCAAACAGTGACAGCTTTCTGTCTTCTTTTCCTATTTGGATTCCTTTTATTTCCTTTTCCTCTCTGATTGCTGTAGATAAATCATCCGAAACTATGTTGAATAAGAGTGGTGAGAGGGGGCAACCTTGTCTTGTTCCTGATCTTAGTGGAAATGCTTTCAGTTTTTCACTATTGAGGATGACGTTGGCTGTGGATTTGTCATATATGGCCTTTATTATGTTGAGGAACATTCCCTCTATGCCTACTTTCTGGAGAGTATTTATCATAAATGGGTGTTGAATTTTGTCAAAAGTTTTCTCTGCATCTATTGTGATGATCATATGGTTTTTCTCCTTCAGTTTGTTAATATGTTGTATCACGTTGATTGATTTGCATACATTGAAGAATCCTTGCATTCCTGGAAATAACCCCACTTGATCATGGTGTATGATCCGTTTAATGTGCTGTTGGATTCTGTTTGCTACTATTTTGTTGAGGATTTTTGCATCTATGTTCATCAGTGATATTGGCCTGTAATTTTCTTTTTTTGTGACATTCTTGTCTGGTTTTGGTATCAGGGTGATGGTGGCCTCGTAGAATGAGTTTGGGGGTTTTCCTCCCTCTGCTATATTTTGGAACAGTTTGAGAAGGATAGGTGTTAGCTGTTCTCTAAATGTTTGATAGAATTCACCTGTGAAGCCATCTGGTGCTGGGCTTTTGTTTGTTGGAAGACTTTTAATCACAGTTTCAATTTCAGTGCTTGTGATTGGTCTGTTCATAGTTTCTATTTCTTCCTGATTCAGCCTTGGCAGGTTGTGCATTTTTAAGAATTTGTCCATTTCTTCCAGGTTGTCCATTTTATTGGCATAGAGTTGCTTGTAGTAATCTCTCATGATCTTTTGTATTTCTGCAGTGTCAGTTGTTACTTCTCCTTTTTCATTTCTAATTCTATTGATTTGAGTCTTCTCCCTTTTTTTCTTGATGAGTCTGGCTAATGGTTTACAAATTTTATCTTCTCAGAGAATCAGCCTGCAGTTTAATTGATCTTTGCTATCGTTTCCTTCATTTCTTTTTCATTTATTTCTGATCTGATTTTTATGATTTCTTTCCTTCTGCTAGCTTTGGGTTTTTTTTGTTCTTCTTTCTCTAATTGCTTTAGGTGCAAGGTTAGCTTATTTATTCGAGATGTTTCCTGTTTCTTAAGGTAGGACTGTATTGCTATAAACTTCCGTCTTAGAACTGTTTTTGCTGCATCCCATAGATTTTGGTTCGTCATGTCTCCATTGTCATTTGTTTCTAGGTATTTTTTGATTTCCCCTTTGATTTCTTCAGTGATCACTTCCTTATTAAGTAGTGTATTGTTTAGCCTCCATGTGTTTGTATTTTTACAGATCTTTTCCTGTAATTGATATCTAGTCTCATAGCATTGTGGTCAGAAAAGATACTTAATACAATTTCAATTTTCCTAAATTTACCAAGGCTTGATTTGTGACCCAAGATATGATTTATCCTGGAGCATGTTCCATGAGCACTTGAGAAAAATGTGTATTCTGTTGTTTTTAGATGGAATGTCCTATAATTATCAATTAAGTCCATCTTGTTTAATGTAACATTTAAAGCTTGTGTTTCCTTATTTATTTTCATTTTGGATGATCTGTCCATTGCTGAAAGTGGGGTGTTAAAGTACCCTACTTTGAATGTGTTACTGTCAATTTCCCCTTTTATGGCTCTTAGTATTTGCCTTATGTATTGAGGTGCTCCTATGTTGGGTGCATAAATATTTACAATTGTTATATCTTCTTCTTGGATCGATCCCTTGATCAGTATGTAGTGTCCTTCTTTGTCTCTTTTAATAGTCTTTATTTTAAAGTCTATTTTGTCTGATATGAGAATTGCTATTCCAGCTGTCCTTTGGTTTCCATTTCCATGAAATATGTTTTTCCATCCCCTTACTTTCCATCTGTTTGTGTCTCTAGGTCTGAGGTGGGTCTCTTGTAGACAGCAAATATATGGGTCTTGTTTTTGTATCTATTCAGCCAATCCGTGTCTTTTGGTGGGAGCATTTAGTCTGTTTACATTTAAGGTAATTATCAATATGTATGTTCCTATTATCATTTTCTTAATTGTTTTGGGTTCGTTATTGTAGGTCTTTTCCTTCTCTTCTGTTTCTTGCCTAGGGAAGTTCCTTTAGCAGTTGTTGTAGAGCTGGTTTGGTGGTGCTGAACTCTCTCAGCTTTTGCTTGCCTGTAAAGGTTTTAATTTCTCCATCAAATCTGAATAAGTTCCTTGCTGGGTAGAGTAATCTTGGTTGCAGGTTTTTCTCCTTCATCACTTTAAATATGTCCTGCCAGTCCTTTCTGGCTTGCAGAGTTTCTGCTGAAAGATCAGCTTTTAACCTTATGGGGATTCCCTTGTGTGTTATTTGTTGTTTTTCCCTTGCTGCTTTTAATATATTTTCTTTGTATTTAATTTTTGACAGTTTGATTAATATGTGCCTTGGCATGTTTCTCCATGGATTTATCCTGTATAGGACTCTCTGTTCTTCCTGGGCTTGATTAACTATTTCCTTTCCCATATTAGGGAAGTTTTCAACTATAATCTCTTCAAATATTTTCTCAGTCCCTTTCTTTTTCTCTTCTTCTTCTGGAAACCCTATAATTGGAATGTTGGTGCATTTAATGTTGTCCCAGAGGTCTATGAGACTGTCTTCAGTTCTTTTCATTCTTTTTTCTTTATTCTGCTCTGCAGTAGTTATTTCCACTATTTTATCTTCCTGGTCACTTATCCGTTCTTCTGCCTCAGTTATTGTGCTATTGATCCCATCTAGAGTATTTTTCATTTCATTTCTTGTGTTGTTCATTGTTGTTTGTTTCATCTGTAGTTCTTCTAGGTCCTTGTTAAATGTTTCTTGCATTTTCTCTATTCTATTTCCAAGATTTTGGATCATCTTTACTACCATTATTCTGAATTATTTTTCAGGTAGACTGCCTATTTCTTCTTCATTTGTTAGGTCTGGTGGGTTTTTATCTTGCTCCTTCATCTGCTGTGTGATTTTCTGCCTTCTCATTTTGCTTATCTTACTGTGTTTGGGGTCTCCTTTTTGCAGGCTGCTGGTTCATAGTTCCCGATGTTTTTGGTATCTGTCCCCAGTGGCTAAGGTTGGTTCAGTGTGTTGTGTTGGCTTCCTGGTGGAGGGGTCTAGTGCCTGTGTTCTGGTGGATGAGGCTGGATCTTATCTTTCTGGTGGGTAGGCCCACGTCTGGTGGTGTGTTTTGGGATGTCTGTGGGCTTATTATGATTTTAGGCAGCCTCTCTGCTAATGGGTGGAGTTGTGTTCCTGTCTTGCTAGTTGTTTGGCATAAGATGTCCAGCACTGTAGCTTGCTGGTCGTTAAGTTAAGCTGGGTGCTGATGTTGAGATGGAGATATCTGGGAGATATTCGCCATTTTATATTATGTGGAGCTGTGAGGTCTCTTGTGGAGCAGTGTCCTGAAGTTGGCTCTCCCACCTCAGAGGCACAGCACTGACCCTGGCTGCAGCACCGAGAGCCTTTCATCCATATGGCTCAGAATAAAAGGGAGAAAATGTAGAGAGAAAGAATTAGTAGAAGTAGGAAGAAAGAAAGAAAAAGAAAGAAAGAAAGAAAGAAAGAAAGAAAGGAGGGAGGGAGAGAGTGAGCGAGGGAGAAATGAAGGAAGGAAGGAGGGAAGGAAGGAAAAACAGACAGAAAGAAGATAAAGTAAAATAAAATAAAGTAAGGTAAAATATACTAAAGTTACTAAAATAAAAAAAATAATAATTATTAAGAATAAAAATAACAGACAGATAGGGCCCTCGGACAAATGGTGGAAGCAAAGCTATACAGACAAAATCTCACACAGAAGCATACTCATACACACTCACAAAAATAGGAAAAGGGGAAAAAATCATAAATCTTGCTCTCAAAGTCTACCTCCTTAATTTGGGATGATTCGTTGTCTACTCATGTATTCCACAGATGCAGGGTACATCAAGTTGCTTGTGGAGCTTTAATCCACTGCTTCTGAGGCTGCTGGGAGAGATTTCCCTTTCTCTTCTTTGTTCGCACAGCTCCCAGGGGCTCAGCTTTGGATTTGTCCCCGCCTCTGAGTGTAGGTCACTGGAGGGCGTCTGTTCTTCTCTCAGACAGGACGGGGTTAAAGGAGCCGCTGATTTGGTGGCTCTGGCTCACTCATGCCAGGGGGAGAGAGGGTCACATAGTGCGGGGTTAGCCTGTGGTGGCAGAGGCAGGAGTGATGTTGCACCAGCCTGAGGCTCACCATGCGTTCTTCCAGGGGAGTTGTCCCTGGATCCCGGGACCCCAGCAGTGGCAGGCTGCACAGGCTTCCCAGAAGGGGGGTGTGGATAGTGACCTGTGCTCGCACACAGGCTTCTTGTTGGCAGCAGCAGCAGCCTTAGTGTCTCATGCCTGTCTCTGTGGTCCATGGTTTTAACTGCGGCTCGCGCCCGTCTCTGGAGCTCCTTTAAGCAGCATTCTTAATCCCCTCTCCTTGCACGTCAGGAAACAAAGAACGAAGAAAAAGTCTCTTGCTTCTTGGCAGATCCAGACTTTTCCCCGGACTCCCCCCCGGCCAGCCGTGGAGCATTAGCCCCCTGCAGACTTTGTTCACACTGCCAATCCCAGTCCTCTCCCTGCATTCTGACCGAAGCCGAGACTCAGCTCCCAGCCCCGCCCACCCCAGCAGGGGAGGAAAGAAGCCTCTCGGGCTGGTGAGTGCTGGTCGGCACCAATCCTCTGTGCAGGAATCTCTCCACTTTGTGCTCTGCACCCCTGTGGCTGTGCTCTCTTCCATAGCTCTGAAGCTTCCCCCCTCCGCCACCTGCAGTCTCCGCCTGTGAAGGGGCTTCTAGTGTGTGGAAACATTTCCTCCTTCACAGCTCCCTCCCACTGGTGCAGGACCCATCCCTATCCTTTTGTCTCTGTTTATTCATTTTTCTTTTGCCCTACCCAGGTACGTTCAGGGTTTCTTTCCTTTTGGGAGGTCTGAGGTCTTCTGCCAGCATTCAGTAGGTGTTCTGTAGGAGTTGTTCCACGTGTAGATGTATTTCTGGTGTAGCTGTGGGGAGGAAGGTGATCTCTGCGTCTTACTCTTCTGCCATCTTCCCGGAAGCTCTAAAAGAAACAAATTTTAAATCTCAGATTTGTTTTTTTTTTTTTTTTTTTACTTAAAGAATATTGTATTGGTTAAAAATGTCTAGGATCAGGGCTTCCCTGGTGGCGCAGTGTTTGAGAGTACACCTGCCAATGCAGGGGACATGGGTTTGTGCCCCAGTCTGGAAAGATCCCACATGCCGCAGAGCAGCTGGTCCTGTGAGCCATGGCCGCTGAGCCTGTGCGTCTGGAGTCTGTGCTCCACAAGTTCAAAATTCTTTACCTTTAACACTTCAAATATTATCCCATTGTCTTCTTTTTTTGTTGTTTTTAACATCTTTATTGGAGTATAATTGCTTTAAAATGGTGTGTTAGTTTCTGCTTTATAACAAAGTGAACCAGCTATACATATACATATATCCTCATATCTCCACTCTCTTGTATCTCCCTCCCACCCTCCATATCCTACCGCTCTAGGTGGTCACAAAGCAATGTACTGATATCCCTGTGCTATATGGCTGCTTCCCACTAGCTATCTAATTTATATTTGGTTGTGTATATATGTCCATGCCGCTCTCTCACTTCACCTCAGCTAATGCTTCCCCCTTCCCTTGTCCTCAGGTCCGTTCTCTACATCTATATTCCTGTCCTGGCCGTAGGTTCTTCAGAAACTTTTTTTTTTTTTTTTTTTACATTCTATATATATGTGTTAGCATATGGTATTTGTTTTCTCTTTCTGACTTACTTCACTCTGTATGACAGATGCTACGTCCATCCACTTCACTAAATATAACTCAATTTCCTTTCTTTTTATGGAGAGTAATATTCCATTGTATATATGTGTGATATCTTCTTTATGCATTCATCTGTAGATCGACACTTAGGTGGCTTCCATGTCCTGGATATTGTAAATAGAGCTGCAATGAATATTGTGGTACATTACTTTTTTTTTTTTTTTTTTTTGTGGTATGTGGGCCTCTCACTGTTTTGGCCTCTCCCATTGCGGAGCACAGGCTCTGGATGCGCAGGCTCAGCAGTCATGGCTCACGGGCCTAGCCGCTCCATGGTATGTGAGATCTTTCTGGACCAGGGCACAAACCCTTGTCCCCTGCATTGGCAGGTGGACTCTCAACCACTGTGCCACCAGGGAAGCCCACATACATTACTATTTTTGAATTATGGTTTTCTCAGGTTATATGCCCAGTAGTGGGATTGCTGAGTCATACGGTAGTTTCATCTTTAGTTTTTTTAAGGAACCTCCATACTCTTCTCCATAGTGGCTGTATCAACAGTGCAAGAAGGTTCACTTTTCTCCACACCCTCTCCAGGATTTATCGTTTGTAGATTTTTTGATGATGGCCATTCTGACTGGTGTGAGTTGACACCTCATTGTAGTTATGATTTGCATTTCTGTAATGATTAGTGATGTTGAGCATCCTTTCATATGTGTGTTGGCAATTTGTACATTTTCTTTGGAGAAATGTCTATTTAGGTCTTCTGCCCATTTTTAGATTGGGTTGTATGTTTTTTTTTTCATATGGAGGTGCATGAGCTGCTTGTAAATTTTGGAGATTAATCCTTTGTGTCAGTTGCTTCATTTGCAAATATTTTCTCCCATTATGAGGGTTGTCTTTTCATCTTCTTTATGTTTTCCTCTGCTGTGCAAAATCTTTTAAGTCTCTATAGGTCCCATTTGTTTATTTTTGTTTTTATTTCTATTTCTCTAGGAGGTGGGTCAAAAAGGATCTTGCTGTGATTTATGTCATACAGTGTTCTGCCTATGTTTTCCTCTAAGATTTTATAGTGTCTGGTCTTACATTTAGGTCTTTAATGAATTTTGACTTTATTTTTGTGTATGGTGTTAGGGAGTGTTCTAATTTCATTGTTTTACATGTAGCTGTCCAGTTATCCCAGCACCACTTATTGAAGAGGCTGTCTTTCTCCATTGTATATTCTGGCATCTTTTATCAAGAATAAAGTGACCATATGTGAATGGGTTTATCTCTTGGCTTTCTTTCCTGTTCCATTGATCTATATTTCTGTTTTTGTGCCAGTGTCATACTGTCTTGATTACTGTAACTTTGTAGTATAGCCTGAAGTCCAGGAGCCTGATTCCTCCAGCTTTGATTTTTTTTCTCAATATTACTTTGGCTGTTCAGGGTCTTTTTTGTTTCCATTCAAATTGTGAAATTTTTTGTTCTAGTTTTGTGAAAAATGCCACTGGTAGTTTGATAGGTATTGAACTGAATTTGTAGATTGCTTTTGATGGTATAGTCATTTTCTCAATGTTGATTCTTCCAGTCTAAGAACATGGTATATCTCTCCATCTGTTTGTATCATCATTAATTTCTTTCATCAGTGTCATGTACTTTTCTGCACACAGGTCTTTTGTCTCCTTACATAGGTTTATTCCTAAGTACTTTATTCTTTTTGTTTCAATGGTAAATGGGAGTGTTTCCTTAATTTCTCTTTCAGTTTTTTCATCATTAGTGTATAGGAATGCAAGAGGTTTCTGGGTATTAATTTTGTACCCTGCTACTTTACCAAATTAGTTGATTAGTTCTAGTAGTTTTCTGGTAACATCGTTAGGATTCTCTGTGTACATTATCATGACCTCTGCAAACAGGGACAGCTTTACTTCTTCTTTTCTGATTTGGATACCTTTTATTACTTTTGCTTCTCTGATTTCTATGGCTAAAACTTCCACAACTATGTTGAATAATAGTGGCGAAAGTGGACAACCTGGGCTTCTTCCTGATCTTAGAGGAAATTGTTTCCGTTTCTCACCATTGAGAATGGTGTTGGCTGTGGGCTTGTCATATATGGCCTTTATTATTTTGAGGTAAGTTCTCCCTATGCCTACTTTCTGGATGATTCATTTAAAAAATGGGTGTTGAATTTTGTCCAAAGCTTTTTCTGCATCTATTGAGATGATCATATGGTTTTTCTCCTTCAGTTTGTTAAAATGGTGTATCACATTGATTGATATGTATATATTGAAGAATCCTTGCATTCCTGGGGTAAACCTCACTTGATCATGGTGTATGATCCTTTTACTGTGCTGTTGGATTCTGTTTGCTAGTATTTTGTTGAGGATTTTTGCATCTATGTTCAACAGTGATACTGGCCTGTAGTTTTCTTTCTTTGTGACATCTTTGTCTGCTTTTGATATCAGGGAGATGGTGGTCTTGTAGAATGAGTTTGGGAGTGTTCCTCCCTCTGCTATAATTTGGAAGAGTTTGAGAAGGATAGGTGTTAGCTCTTCTCTAAATTTTTGCTAGAATTTGCCTGTGAAGCCATCTGGTCCTGGGCTTTTGATTGTTGGAGATTTTTAATCAGAGTCTCAATTTCAGTGCTTGTGATTGGTCTGTTTGTATTTTCTATTTCTTCCTGGTTCAGTCTCAGAAGGTTGTGCTTTTCTAAGAATTTGTCCATTTCTTCCAGTTTGTTCATTTTATTGGCATATACTTGCTTGTAGTAATCTCTCATGATCCTTTGTATTTCTTCAGTGTCAGTTGTTACATCTCCTTTTCCATTTCTAATTCTGTTGATTTGAGTCTTCTCCATTTTTTTCTTGATGAGTCTGTCTAATAGTTTATCTTCTCAAACTTTTATTGATCTTTGCTATTGTTTCCTTCATTTCTTTTTCATTTATTTGTGATCTGATCTTTATCATTTCTTTCCTTCTGCTAACTTTGGGATATTTTTGTTTTTCTTTCTCTAATTGCTTTAGGTGTAAGGTTAGGTTGTTTACTTGAGATGTTTCTTGTTTCTTTAGGTAAGATTCTATTGCTATAAACTTCCCTCTTAGAACTGCTTTTGGTGCATCCCATAGGTTTTGGGTCATCGTGTTTTCCTTGTCATTTGTTTCTAGGTATTTTTTGATTTCCTCTTCGATTTCTTCAGTGATCTCTTGGTTATTTAGTAGTTTATTGTTTCACCTCCATGTGTTTGTATATTTTACAGACATTTTCCTGTAATTGATATCTACTCTCATAGCGTTGTGGTTGGAAAAGATACTTGATATGATTTCAATTTTCTTAAATTCACCAAGGCTTGACTTTTTACCCAAAATATGATGTTTCCTGGAAAATATTCCATGAGCACTTGAGAAGAAATTGTATTCTGTTGTTTTTGGATGAGATGTCCTATAAATATCAATTAAGTCCATCTTGTTTAATGTATCATTTAAAGCTTGTGTTTCCTTATTTATTTTCATTTTGGATGATCTCTCCATTGGTGAAAGTGGGGTGTTAAAGTCCCCTACTATGATTGTGTTACTGTCGATTTCCCCTTTTATGGCTGTTAGCATTTGCCTTATGTATTGAGGTGCTCCTATATTGTGTGCATAAGTTTTTACAATTGTTATATCTTCT
Source organism: Delphinapterus leucas (assembly GCF_059928025.1). NCBI lineage: Eukaryota > Metazoa > Chordata > Mammalia > Artiodactyla > Monodontidae > Delphinapterus > Delphinapterus leucas. Next base: position 37,163,893 of record NC_143146.1, on the reverse strand, counting down.
TCTAGGATTGATCCCTTGATCATTATGTAGTTTCCTTGTCTCTTGTAATAGCCTTTATTTTAAAGTCTATTTCTTCTGATATGAGAATTGCAACTCCAGCTTTCTTCTGATTTCCATCTTTTTCCATCCCCTCACTTTCAGTCTGTATGTGTACTTAAGAGTGACGTGAGTCTCTTGTGGACAGCATAGATATGGGTCTTGTTTTTGTATACATTTACCCAGTCTATGTCTTTTGGTTGGAGCATTTAGTCCATTAACATATAAGGTAGTTATCGATATGCATGTTCCTATTACCATTTTCTTAAATTTTTGGGGTTTGTTATTTTAGGTCTTTTCATTCTCTTGTGTTTCCTGCTTAGGGAAGTTCCTTTAGGATTTGTTGTAAAGTTGGTTTTGTGTTGCTGAGTTCTCTTAGCTTTTGCTTATTTGTAGTTTTAATTTCTCCATCGATTCTGAGTGAGATCCTTGATGTGTAAAGTAATTTTGGTTGTAGTTTTTTCCGTTTTGTGACTTTTAATATGTCCTTCCACTCCCTTCTGGCTTGTAAAGCTTCTGCTGAAAGATCAGCTGTTAACCTTATGGGGATTCCCTCATATGTTATTTGTTGTTTTTCCCTTGCTGCTTTAATATTTTTTCTTTGTATTTAATATTTGATAGTTTGATTAATATGTGTCTTGGCATGTTTCTCCTTGGATATATCCTGTATGGGACTCTCTGTGCTTCCTCAACTTGATTGAGTATTTCATTTCTCACATTAGGGGATTTTTCAACTATAATCTCTTCAAATATTTTCTCAGTCCCTTTCTTTTTCTCTTCTTTTTCTGGGACCCGTTTAATTCGAATGTTGGTGTGTTTAATGTTGTCGCAGAAGTCTCTGAAACTGCCCTCAATTCTTTTCATTCTTTTTACTTTACTCTGCTCTGTGGTAATCATTTCCACTATTTTATGTTCCAGGTCAGTTATCTGTTCTTCTGCCTCAGTTATTCTGCTGTTGATTCTTTCTAGAGAATTTCTAATTTCTTTTATTTTGTTATTCATCATTGTTTGTTTGCTCTTTAGCTCTTCTAGGTCCTTGTTAAATGTTTTTCCCTGTTTTCTCCATTCTATTTCCCAAGAGTTTGGATCATCTTTCCTATCATTACTCTGAATACTTTTTCAGTAGACTGCCTATTTCCTCTTCATTTGCTTGGTGTGGTGGGTTTCTACCTTACTCCTTCATCTGCTGTGTGTTTCTCTGTCTTCTCATTTTTCTTAACTTACTGTGTTTGGGATCTCCTTTTCACAGGCTGCAGGTTTGTAGTTCCCATTGATTTTTGTTTCTGCCCCCAGTGGCTAAGGTTGGTTCAGTGGTCTGTGTAGGCTTCCTGGTGGAGGGGACTGGTGCTTATATGCTGGTGGATGAGGCTGTATCTTGCCTTTCTGGTGGGGATGATCATGGCTGGTGGTGTGCTTTGGGGTGTCTGTGATCTTGTTATTATTTTAGGCAGCCTCTCTGCTAATGGGTCAGGTCCTCTTCCTGTGTTGCTAGTTGCCATAGGGTGTCCAGCACTCTATCTTGCTGGTCGTTGAGTGGAGCTGGGTCTTAGCATTGAGATGGAGGTCTCTGGGAAAGCTTTTTCCATTTGATATTTCATGGAGCCAGGAGGCCTCTGGTGGACCAATGTCCTGAACTTGTCTCTCCCACCTGAGAGGCACAGGCCTGACACCCAGCCGGAGCACCAAGACCCTGTCAGTCAAATGGCTCAGTAGGAAAGAGAGAAAAAAATAAAATAAAGTTATTAAAAAATAAAAAAAATAAAATAAATAGTTAAAAATAAAAATTTAAAAAGTAATAAGAAAAAGAAAGAAAGAAAAGAGGAACCAATAAAAAAACAAATCCAGCAATGATAACAAGCACTAAAGAGTATACTAAAAAAAAAAAAAATGACAGAGAGAACCCTAGGACAAATGGTAAAAACAATGCTATACAGACAAAAGCACACAAATTCCACAGCCTCAATTTTGGGATGATTTGTTGTCTATTGAAGTATTTCAGAGATGCACAGTACATCAAGTTGATTGTGAAGATTTAATCCACTGCTCCTGAGGCTGCTGGGGAAAATTTCCCTTTTTCTTCTTTGTTCGCACTTCTCCTTTTGTTGCACTTTGGATTTTGCCCTGGCTCTGCATGTAGGTCACCTGAGGGAGTCTGTTCTTCACTTAGACAGGATAGGTTTAAAGTAGCAGCAGATTAGGGGGCTCAGGACAGTGGGGAGTGAGTGGTACGGTATGCGGGGTGAGTCCATGGTGGCAGAGGCTGGCGTGACATTTCACCAGTCTGAGCTGCACTGTCTGTTTTCCTGGGGAAGTTGTCCCTGGATCATGGGACCCTAGCAGTTTTGGGCTGCACAGGCTCCCAGGAGGGGGAAGTGTGTTTAGTTACCTGTGCTTGCACCCAAGGTTTTTGGTGGCTGCAGCAGTAGCCTTATCATTTCCTGCCCCTCTCTGGTGTCCTTACTGATAGCCACAGCTTGTGCCCATCCCTGGAGCTCATTTAGGCAGTGCTTTGAATCCTCTCTCCTCACGCACCCCTAAACAATAGTGTCTTGCCCCTTAGGCAGTTCCAGACTTTTTACCGGACTCCCTCCCAGCTAGCTGTGGTGAACTAGCCCCCTTCAGGCTATGTTCACGCAGCCAACCCATTTCCTCTTCCTGGAATCTGACCTCCGATGCCTGAGCCTCACCTATGGGCCCCCACCCACCCCGGCTGTTGAGCAGACAACCTCTCAGTCTGGTGAGTGCTGGTCAGCACCGATCCTCTGTGCAGGAATCTCTCTGCTTTACCCCCTGAACCCCTATTGCTGTGCTCTCCTCTGTGGCTCCAAAGCTGCCCCCTCGCCACACCCCCCAATCTCCAGCAGTGAAGGGGCTTCATAGTGTTTGGAAACTTTTCCCCCTTCGGACCTCCCTCCCAGAATTGCAGGTCCCATCTTTATTCTTTGTATCTGTTTTTTCTTTTGCCTTTTGCCCTACCCAGATACGTGGGGGAGTTTCTTGCCTTTTGAGAAGTCTGAGGTCTTCTGCCAGTGTTCAATAGGTGTTCTGTAAGAGTTGTTACACATGTTGATGTATTTCTAATGTATCTGTGGGAAGGAAGGTGATCTCCACATCTTACTCTTCTGCAATCTTGAAGGTCTCCCTCAGATTTTTTAAATTAATTAATTAATTTTGGCTGCATTGAGTTTTCGTTGTTGTGCGCAGACTTTCTCTAGTTGGGGTGAGCAGGGGCTTCTCTTCGTTGCAGTGCATGGGCTTTTCATTGTGGTGGCTTCTCTTGTTGCTGAGCACAGGCTCTAGGTGTGCCGGCTCAGTAGTTGTAGTGCCTGAGCTTAGCTGCTCCACAGCATGTGGAGTCTTCCCAGACCAGAGATTGAACCCATGTCCCTTGCATTGGCAGGTGGATTCTTAACCACTACACCACAAGGGATGTCCCCAGATTTGTTTTTGATTTAACATGTATATTTCATAAAACTTGTCTAGATACTATCCGTGTTAAAAATACATGAAAGGAATATTTAATTTTGTGTAATATATTTTTCTAATTGATATTCTATATTAAATTATTTACCTTAAAATGTTTACATATCATTTTAAGGCTTTTGTCAAAAATAATGTATTTTAGGGACTTCTCTCATGGAGCAGTGGTTAAGAATCCACCTGCCAATTCAGGGGACATGGGTTCAAGCCCTGGTCTGGGAAGATCCCACATGCCACAGAGCAAATAAACATGTGCACCACCACTATTGAGCCTATGCTCTAGAACCCGAGAGCCACAACTACTGAAACCCATGTGCCACAACTACTGAAGCCCATGCGACTAGAGACCGAGCTCCACAACAAGAGAAGCCACGGCAATGAGAAGCCTGTGCACTACAATGAAGAGTAGCCCCTTCTTGCCACAACAAGAGAAAGCCCATGTGCAGCAACGAAGACCCAATGCAGAAATAAATAAATAAATAAATAAATAAATAAATTTAACTATTTCAACTACATTTAAACAACTAGGTTTCACATTTCCTCCAAAGCACTTTGCAGATGTCACAACACAAATGACTGAAGTTTAAATTTCGGCTTAAGGCTCCATGTGTAATTAAATGACAGACATTTGCTAACTGTAGTGAAAAAGCAGGTTCCATCAAGGACTCTAAAACTTCATCTACATAAGAATGGGAAGTTCATTGTGTTAAAGATATTCTAGGGCTTCCCTGGTGGTGCAGTGGTTGAGAGTCCACCTGCCGATTCAGGGGACACGGGTTCGTGCCCCGGTCCAGGAAGATCCCACATGCCACAGAGTAGCTGGGCCTGTGAGCCGTGGCCGCTGAGCCTGTGCATCCAGAGCCTGTGCTCCACAACAGGAGCGGCCACGGCAGTGAGAGGCCCATGTACTGCAAGAAAAAGAAGGAAAAAAAAGAAAAAGATATTCTGGTCTCCTCAAGGAGTCCATTAAGCATGCTGGATATGCTGAGATTATAATTTAACTGTCACTTCTGAGAAACTGGGAAAATTCAACTTGAGATACAGCGCCTTTAACAATAACAAGCATAAGTTAATGTATACATTGCTTTGAATCAGAGATAGACTTCCACTGATATTTATAATATCTCTGTCTTCTGTATTCATTTCTAAAATAGTATAAAATATCTGGAAATTAAGAGATATAGAGACATTTCCACCCATCCCAGTCTTGTCCTTAAAAATTAGTATTACCCATAGGTTTCAGTTGCTTAAAACCTATTGTTGAATTATGGGGTCAACTGAAATTCTTCATTAGCTTTAATGAAAGTTGTAAGAGTAACTATGAAGGAAAAATGGAAAAATACAGATGTTAAAATAGGAACAAAATTTACTGTTAATTTTTAAACAAAATTGATATATGTGTGTATATGTATGCATATATAGAGATACATATAAAAATGTGAATGATTTGGAGGGGAATTTTATTTTATAAACACTGTTCAAATAAGCATAAATATGTGAGAACCTGGAATCATTTTGTACTATGATGAAATGTCAGTGCCAGCACATTGGAAATCTACTTGGATTATCCAGTTCTATAGTGAAAATATCCTTCACTGTATAAGGTGCTTTATTCTTTTAGGAATCAATTTAAAGCATTAAAGAGAGAGCATTTCTCTTCTTGAAACAATGTTTTAGCGTTAATCATATGTCACTCAAAAGTGACATAAAACTATACTGCTAGAAAGAAAAAAAGACTTTTTCTAAGAATTGTTCACTTTCTGTGTTTCAACTCATTTTTTTATCCTTTTAATGCAACAAACCAGTCTTTCTAGTTAGTGTGTTCATACAGGCCAGTAGTAGTGAGGAAATTTCAGTGTCAGAACAATCTAAGTATTTTACTATTTCTATATGTGTCCCTGAATAAACTTTTAATGCCACTTTGGCTCCATTTATTTGTTGGCTTTTTACATATCATTCACAAATGTCACAATATCACTCCTTAATCTAAAGTATTCTCTGTTGCATCATCTTTTTTATGTCTTTTTTTAAAATTTTGTTTGACAGCTTATTTTCACCCTCAAAAAAAGGTAAATTCCATGAAATCAAGGGCTATATCTATCTTATTCAACACCATATCTCCAGTGTTGAGGATCCTGCCTGACACATTCAAGGGGTTCTGTATATGTAGCTATTTATTAAGCCTCTAGTATGGGTGATGGTGACAGCAGGGAATAAAATGAAGTTCCTGCTTTCATGGAGATTATATTCTATTGGGGGGAGGCAGGGGAGGCAGATGCAAACCTACTATGCCAAGGGGTGATGAATGCAGGAAAAAAATAAGGCAAGATGGGAGAATAGAGAATAATGAAGAAAAATTAAGCAAGGGGAGAAAATAGTAATTGAAGAGGGCTATGTGAGATATAAATGCTTCTCAGTATAGTTTTCTCTGCCTCTGTACATACTTGATATAAATTTATCACTCAGAATTTGAAAGCAGCATTCAGTTAGTGTTTCTTAAATATATTTTCAGAGTTACTGTGTAAAGTAAATCAGACATTATACTTGACTAGTACTATTTTAAAAAACTGAGATTTTTAACCAGCTCATTAACTGAAAGTAAGTTCATCTGAAAGGCACATTTCACATCCATCTCTGAACTTACTATGTCATTATTTAATATTGATATATTATCAGTATTTAATAATGCTATGTCATTATTTCAAAATGTCATGATTGAAACTTAGAATCTAGAAAAACTAATACAGAGACTATATTTGGGCTTCTCTCTTCTGGTTTATATCTAGAATGAGGAAACTTGAATATTCAAAAAGGAGAAATACTTTGTGTAAAATTCCTATCTGCAAAGCTGCCTCTCTCTCATCCCTGATGCAAAGCAAATCAATTAGTTGATAAAAACAAAAATGTTTCATAGACTGGCAGCAATGTTAAAAATCTGTAGTTAGTTATAATGTACTTTCTTTTAATTCTCATATATTGCACATCCTTGTGACAACATCACATTTATTTATCTATTACTACACATCATATTTCTTATTTCCATATTTTAATTGTATGACCAATGACATAAAGTATATTCATGTATATATTTTCATATGTATTGTATGCCAGTGTAAACGAATTCTGGAGTTAGCAGAGGTGAATTGTTGGGCTATGGTTTTCCTCTTTAACTGATACTGCCACCTCACTCTTTATTATGATTGAATTATTTACATTACCATCCACAGTATAGGAGACATTTTTCTTCACTGTCATTTTGTCTCTAGATTGGAATTCAATTTAATTGTTTTCACATTTATTTGGGTAAGTACAGGTAATATATTGTTAGTTGATAAATAGTGAGATTGAGAACCTCTTTATACTTATTGACCATCCATCCACTTACTTATTCTGTGAAGGTCTTCTTTCTTATTCTTGTTTACTCTCCAGATTATACATAATATTTTACTTTTAAATTTCTGGAAACTTACATGTATTCTAGTGTTTTTTGTGTTATTCAAGAAAATATCTCTCAGACCAAATGTTTATAGTTCTCAATATCAAGTGTTTTATATTTATCTCTCTCATAAATTTGGTAAATGCTGTCACTAGTCAATATTAGAGTATATTTCAATATCGTCTGTAAATTTGCCCAATATTTGGATTTTATGCTGAGTTGTTTTAGGCTTAACATATCAGCATCTCATATTGTTCTGCAAGACAGGCTCTTTGAATGGATATCTTCATGTGCTTAATATTTCCATTGAGAAGCAATGAGAAAAATCTGTGACATTAGATAACCTGGATATGTAACTAGAATATGGCACAGTGATACACATTGAATTAGAGGCTCAAGAAGGCTTTGTTTCAAAAGAAAAAAAGAAAAGGATTTATAGATGGATATAAATAAAGGAGAAAATTGAAATACAAAGGAAAGATTGAAAAGAAATTTCACATGCTGTCATAAATTAGATTTATCCCTGTTAACATCTCCCCAAACAAAAATGGCATGTCTTTCACTTACAGACAGAGTGATTTTCAGGCAAAGAGTTGAAATGAGGTGTATTTAAGTATTCTTCTTGAATAAATAGAGTAAAATCTGTTTCACAGGTAGTTTCTTGGAATTCAACTTAACGAAGAGATTTTGGCAAACCTCCTCCTTGTCGCCATTCTCATTACCTCTAATTGCTCCTCCAGTTACCAGAATGAAAACATACAAACATCGGCCTGTTTAAAATACTGTAAAACAAAAGTATTCCCACATAAGAGATGCTCATGAAAACAAACAAAACAAAGAATGGAACAGAAAATTAGTATCTTTAAAAACACTTGTTAGATTTTCTTTAGACTGGGGCTGATTTTTTCAGGATGTTGATACATGGAATTGTGCTTATTCTCATGGGTGATTATATATTATTTTGATTATTATTATAATTACTGCTGTATGAAATGAATTTGGCAGTCCCAACATAGTATTAATTTCCATTATTTTACACCGTGTAACACATTGGAATCAATGGCGGTAGAACAAATAAAATTGTGCAAAAAAGTGACAGTAGATTTATGTTCCCTGGACATACATTTCCCTATTTTACTGCCAGAAGAAAATTTAAATGGCTGTTGACTTCCCTGGTAAATCACAGGAAAGCACATAAAACAGGCTGATGGTTTAAATTCCTTATTATTCAGCTCCAATAAAAATATAATGACATGTATTATATAATTTTAAAATACTCAAAGAACTTTGAAATAAATTTATCAGTTTATTTTGTAACATATATAATGGTTTGTTTTTATATACATGATAAAATATTCTTAATATTACTTGCATTTCCTCTATGAGGTTTATCTTACATCTAATTAAAATTTGCAACTCTCCAAATATAGATGATATATTTAATTAAATTTCTTTATTTGATTTATTAAATTAAATATGCAAATATATACACGTTATATTTATCTAGATAACCAAATCAGTAATGTTGGAAGTTAGCTCAAAATAAGCTATTTATTCCACTACCAACATTAGAAAAGTTATATATTTGTGATTGATGACTTGATTTTGTCTCTGTCTTGCCAAACAACTAGTTGATTTTTTCTCACATAACGCTACTTTTTTTTTTTCTAAGTGACAGAGATAAATGATCAAGTGTTGTGTTTAAGAGAGAGAATAAATGTTAAGGCAGTTAATTAAATGGGGGAATAATCTTAGTTTAGACTTAAGTAATTGGTTTGGTGGAACACAGTGCTTTATTTCCAGGACTGCTTTATAATTGCTCATTTATACATTTTCTGAAGGTCAACAACTGAATTTGCCCATGGTATTGCCAATTATTTAATAAGAAGAACTGCTGATGATGTATTAATTATAAATATATTTAATGCATATTAAATGCATGTTGGAGAGCCATAATTGCAACATTCAGTTTCTTTTACAGTTATGTCACCCTGCTCATGTTGAGAACATTTCTAGTCCTTGCTCACATTTGTGACACAAGAGTCTTCACTTTTTAACAATGATTAATGTTTTAACAGACATATCACTACTCAACTGTTTTATTCTTAAGAATATCTGCAAGGCCATACTTTAATTCAATCATACTTATGTTGACTGAAAAAAAAAAAGCACAACATAAGAGTTGTGAGTTAAATTTTATTTGGAGCAAAATGAGGACTATAGCTCAGGAGACAGCATTTCAGATAGCTCTGAGAAACTGCTCCAAAGAGGTAGGGGTCAGCATATATGTGATTTTGATGAAGTGGAAGTACATGCAATCAAGCACATATTTTTTTGCAGAAGGTTACTTCTAGTCATGAGGAGCAAATGTCACTATGAAGGATTTTAGTGCTTTTCTAGATATGAGGAGATGCAAGAATTGGGCTCATAAAATTTTCTCCTGAAAATATCTAACTATCTGAAGACATGTTTTGCCTGTTTTTCCCAGAACATAGGTTGCCTCATTCCTGATCTCCACCCTGAACTCATTTCAGGGGGATGTTGAAGGTCAGCAGCTGCAGTGGCTCATAATTTAATCCTTGTAGAGGTAGATGGCAAGTGCCTATTTGTAGGTGACAGTGCCCCCTCATGGTCATAATTAAGACCATGGTAGGGGGGCATTTCATGACTATTTAATCTCATGGTGCTAGGAAGGTTCATTCCCAGGTCTGGTGAAGATTTTACTGATAAGCCACTCAATGTGCTATTACTGGACTAGGCCTTATTAACAGTAACCAAAGATCTCTGGACCACCTTTCTTACTAGTCTGTTATTGTCCAGGGGAAAAAAAATCTCTCTTGTTGAATCTTTCCATATCTATAGTTATACTATTACAATCATTGATCTCATACAGAACTATTTATTTGATCAACTGCTTCAAGTGGCCTAGTCATCATTAATTTTTTGTAGGCTCAGTCACACATTTGGTAATACAAGAAACAAAAATCTTGTAAAACAGGCAAAATACAAATAATACCATTAATAGACTTATAAGTAAATATTTAAGGCAAGAATTTCCCATACCAAACCAGTTTCTGAAGAGGTGGTCAAGACTAGGGAACGGGTCACTTAAGGCAGAAATCTGATTTTTCATATGGTTCATTAAACATGTTATATTAGAGTATTCATTTGTGAAATGACAGCATTCAGTTTGAATTATGGCACAGCTCCCTCCCTGAGATGCTGTAAGGACATCAAGGGCCGCGTGGTTTTATAGCACCGCTTTTCTCATCATAGAGATGTCAGAATTCAGTAAGCTAATAGCCTGGTTATTATCATGTAAAGGATATTGAGTGAATTTTGTTAAGGCTTCAGTATGGCCTATTACACTCTCCAATCCTACTGAAAGTGCAAAAACTGCTAATTGGTCATACCAGAGAAATACAGATCTCTTGATCCATCGGGCTCATACCAATGGTAGATTGGCTGGAGTCATCTCTAAATTGTTACTTATATGACCTTGAGTCCAAGGGAGTCCCAGGGAACATCTTCCTATACATCCCAGTAGAAGCCAAGGCCATAAATTATTACCACAAATCCACTGAGTTCCACTAGGTGCCACTCAGTGTCTCTGGTCATCTGACCCAATCAGTTCCATACAAATCACTATCTCTAAGGGTAATAATATGTAGACATTGTTCATAAGGCTCCCAGCCTAATTTTCTAATGTTACTAGGCTGATCATCCTTAATATGATTTGATTTTTCCCAACATAGAGGAGCTTTTAAGCTTAAATGATCATAACCTGGTGTTAACCACATAAATCCATCCCATAAGTGTGGGAGGTTTCCTTCTAATAAACAGGAGGTTACAGTTTTTGATTGAGACTTAGCTTGTTGTTCTGATTGAGCTTGAGTGACCCTGAAATAAAATGTGTATTTATGGCTAGAATCAAGGCAGGTATTATTATTGTCCAGGTGAGAGGATCCCATCTAGTAATATCAATAGTAGCCTGAACTGGACTGAATTTCTTTCTTCTACAATAAATTTTCTAAGGATTATCAAATCAGAGCCTTGGAGGGGAGAAATCCATCAAGGTAACTCAGAAGTACTAAACACAGGTAATTGGCAGCAAACCCAACAATCGATTGATTTTTAAAATTAGCATAAGATTGTGCCCATGATAGGAAAACATTTGATTCATATGCAAAATTCCAAGAAGTCAAGCAAACACTATAAATGATCATATGAAATAGGCCCAGCATCTTGGGTAAGCTGCCTACTTCTGATGTGATCTTCTTCACATCCTGCTCTGAGTGTAGTTTCAGTTCATACTATCCTTCATCTACTCTCATTGGTCTCCCAGTGATAATTTCAGAAGAAGACAAATGATGTTTCTCAAAGGGAGTAGATCTTAGGTTGAGGAGGACCAATGCAATGGCCTTTGGTCAGGATAAGAAATAAACATCTACAATTTTAGCCAATTGGGTTTTAATTGTTCCATTTGTTCTTTCTACTAGCCCAGAGGACTACAGGTGTTAAGCACAATGGAAATGCTGCATAATTGGCCAGATTTTACAAATTTCCTTAACAATTTATCCAGTAAAATGGATTCCACTATCACTCTGTATTTCTGCAGGGACTCCCCAGATGGGAATCACCCTTTCTAGTAGTCATTTGCCTACCAACTGTGCAGTGGCCCCTCTGTATGGGAATGCATCAACCAAATGGGAAAACATACAAATCATGACAAGTTCGTACTGGTAGCCTTGAGAGGGGACATTGGATAAAGTCAATCATCTGCCAAATTTCAAAAGGACCAGCAGGTAATAGAAAGTTTCCCTGAGACCTATATAATGGCTTTCCTTGGTTGTATTTTGGACATGTGGTGCATCTAGAATAAACTATCCTAGCTATAGTGAAGGAAGGCTTCCAAAAATATTGTTTACCCACAATACCATCTTATCTGTGTTTCAATGAGTTAGCTCATGAATATATTGTAAAACGGTGTATTGAGCTGCAAATATAAAGACAGGCTTTCCGTTTGGGCCTATCCGGAGCACTTTATTGGAGTCAAACCTTCCTTCTTTTTGTTTCCAAGTATCCTTTTCTCCTTTTGGTGTCGCTTCCTGAAAATTTAACAGGGAGGCTGAAAAGAGAAAACAGCTGTGAGTTGTCTATTATAATTTTGCAGAGCTTCTGTCTTGGCAGCGTGATCAGCTAAGGAGTTGCTTTTTGCTTCTGTGGTATCAGCCTTTGTATGACCAGACACCTTAATGATAGCTAATAATGATAGCCAATAATTCTGCAACTTGTATTCCATTTTTAATAGGCTGTTCTGAGGATGTTAAAAATCCTCTTTGTTTCCAAAGCTTGCCAAAATCATGTGCTACCCCAAAAGTGTAGTGGCTGTTGGTGTCAATGTTAGCAGATTTCCCTTTTGCCAACTGGCAGGCTCTTGTTAGTGTTATTACTTCAGCCTTTTGGGCAGAAGAGACTTTAGGTAAGGGACCATTCTCAAGGATTGATACTGGATAAATGACAGCATAACCAGCCTGGTACTTTCCATGTGGTCCTTGAAGTTATGAACTGTCAGTGAATAATATAAAATCAGGATTATTCATAGGGCTTTCTTGGAGATCAGTCCTAGGAAATAAGAGATTGTCAGTTAAAACAACACAATCATGTTTTTTGTCATTGACTTCTGATTCTTCTGGTAGCAAGGTGGCTGAATTAAGCTTGTTGCATCTGTGAGGAGTTATATTTGACAAGAGCATGACAATCTCATGGGAAGTTAATTGACTTGCCGAATAATGTTATGTGTTATGAGTTTAGTAAGATTTCCATGGAGTGAGGAGCAAAGGTAGTAAGAGGGTGACTCATGACTATCTCTTCTATGGTCTGACATAGCACAACTGTCGCTGTGACAGCCCAGAGGCATGGGGGAGGCCCATGGCTACCCAATCTATTGACCAGTAGTAACAACCATCTTGCTGGTTTAGTACTCCTAGTGCAGTTCACTTGTTTTCATGAACAAAGAAGAAGAAGGGTAGATCATAATTTGGATGCCCCAGGGCTGGGGCTTTGGCCAGAAGTTTTTTTGTTAAGTTCTCCATGGTTTCAGAATGTTCTACATCCCAGCAAAGAGGTTCAGTTTGGTCTTATTTGAGTAGATTATATAATGGCTGAGCTATTAAGGAAAAATTTGGAATCCAATTCCTACAGTAGCCTGCAAGGCCTAAAATTCCCCTTAATTGTCTTTTTGTTTTGGGGGCAGGAAAAGCTAGAATGCCTTTTGCTCTATCCAGATCAATTAAAAGTCCTTCTTTAGATATCCTATGTCCTAAATATTTTATACTAGCCTTCAGAAATGCAATTTCTTTTTGGACACTTTATGTCCCTTTAAGGCTAGCTTCTGAAGTAAATACAGGTGTCTTGCTGGCTCTTTATCAAAGAATTTGAACACAGCAGAAAATTGTCTACATATTGTATCAAAGCTGACTTATGAGGACAATCCAGATCATCTAGATTGGCTTTTAATATCTGGGAGAAGTAAATGGGGCTTTCAGTAAAGCCCTGTAGCATTACAGTCCATGTATATTGCCGTTTTCATTCCAAGGCAAAAAGATACTGATTGTCAGGAAGTACAGGGATACTAAAAAACGTGCGACAGAGATTTATCACAGAAAAGTCACTGTTTTTAGGAAAATAGGACAGTAAGATATGGGGTGTTGGTACTACAAAATGTTGAGGGATAATAGCATTGATAGATCTCAAGCTCAGTACGAATCTCCAAACCTTACCATCTGTTTTTTTAACCAGCAAAATGGGAGTGTTATAAGGGCTGGTGGAAGGCACAATAAGATCTTTCTCAATGTAAGCTGACATTAATGGTTTTATTCCTTCTATGGCCTCCTACCTTAATTAATGATAAGCAGGGTCTTATCCTTATCTATAGGAATTCTGATGGGTGATGCAGAATGTATCCTTCCAATGTCAGTAGAATCAAGTGCCCTTTATTCTTTAGGTACTGAGCCTAGCAATTTTTCTTGTTCAGTGGCATCCTCATCATGGGTCACAAACATTATATGATGAAGGAAGTCTGATCCTTTAGATCTAGAAACATTTCTCCCTTAGGAGTAAAGGAAATATGAGCTTCATAATCTTCTAATAGGTCTCTACCTATCAGGTAAACAGGAGCACTTTCTACTAGAAAAAAAGAGTGTCTTCCTTTAAGTTCCCCTAAGTAGAATTCTAAAGGTAATGATTTAAGAGCCTTAAAAGGTGTATTAGAAACCCCTACCCTCTGTACTGATGTTTTACTCTGAGGGAGAAAGCCTTTAATTTTGGTAGTGTTCAAAACTGAAAAGGTGGCCCCTGTATCTATTAGAGCTTTAATTGTTTCTCCTTGTATAATCATTTTTACTTTTCCCAGGGTGTTAGAGATGAGAAGGGGAAAGACTCCCCATGTTCCCTTGGAGCAGCCCTATTCTTGTTTAACTCAAAATTCCTGTCTAAAATCCATTTTTCTTTCTAGGTTTCTCCTTCTTAACTTACAGGTTAGAGAATAATTCAGGCATCAAGCCAGAATACTGCTTAAAAGGTTTTTCAAAGCTTTCATAATAGTCCAGAATTGATTCATCCGGTTTTGCACTGTTGAATTTTTATCCAGTCTATGGTTTTTGGAAATTTTTCTAGGATAAGTTCAAGTACTTTCTAAGCTAATTCCTTCCATTCATTGTAAGCCTGTGGACTATGCTTTCTCTATCCATTCCCTTGCTTTGCTTTCAGAAAGTAATAGCTAGATAAGTGATATAGATCTGAAAACCTGAGCTTGTAGGTCCAGATGGTTAACTCAAATCCCTTAGCAAATCCCAATGGATCCTGACTTGGACTGGGAAATTCCTTAGCCAAGGCTCTAAGTTCTGCTCAGGTCCAGAGTGTGCATGTAAGCACCAAGGATTGTTCACCTCTCCCTGTAATAGGGTTCTCCTTAAAATGAGCTAAATTCATTTATGATTTTTTATCCTCCTTTGCTGGGGAAGGGAGAATAGCAGGAGGTAGAAGAATTGGAAGAGAAAAAGATATAGCATATGGGCCAGGCAGTTCAGATAGAAGAGGATATGTGGGAGGAGCAGACGGAGAGACAGTCAGTGCTAGTGACCTTTTCTAGTTCTGATATAGTTTCAAGCAATTTCTTATTGTTTTCCTGCAAAGAAGTTACTCTAGCATTTCCTCTTTTAGAAGCTCCTAAATACCAATCAAAGTAAATATTCCATTCAGTCTGTTTAATGATACAGCCAGCTTTTTCTAACTGTGTGTGTAAAAATATGAATTTTTGAATATCAAAAGAAACCCAATGTGGCCATATGAGACCGAGATATACTTTAGTATAATTTCCCCATTTAAGTAGGTACTTGCAAGTATGAGCTCCATATGTACTGTATATGAATCTGGCTGGGGTGTTAGCTGGAGGCTGGAGGTTGGTTTTCTGACACCCCTCTTTTCTCTGTTTGAGAGACTCTATTTCCCATTTTAAGTTGAATTTGTCAGGGATAAAATTTACTAGTGAAATTGTGTGGTGGGTCACTGTGCTGCTTGTGAGCTTAACTCCTCTATGCATCACCCTAGAGTCATTTCATCCCTCTCATGTGTCTCAGTTTCTACCTTTAGTGGTCTAAGGCCAGAGCAGGTGCTCGGATTGCTGAATGGACAACTTTTATATGTGACCCCCAGATGAGTAAGAGTTTTAATTAATGAGTGGGTTTCCCTATGGGACCACTGTATGGTATGAGGACTCTGACTTTAAAACCCCTGGCAGCCGAACTGAAAAGTATCAGATCAGCCTCATGCCTAACCACTAGCCCATATCACTCAGTTTTCTTCAACTGAGCAAACCCCAACATCTTTCAACTGAGCACCCCTCCAGCACTTTTAAACTGGGTGGGAATTCCCCAGTATCTTTCAACTGATCCTCAGTATCTTTCAACTGGAGGGACAAGTACCTGTTATATTCAGCCAAATAAAACTTAGGATCATCAACCAATATGGGAGATCAGAGAACCAGGGGAGACTCACCCAAATTCATCTGGACTCCACAGGGAGTGAACAGCTGCAAGGGACCTCTGCTGGTACCAAAGTTCTAGTTCTTTGTAGAGTTCAGATGGAGAGAAGTCTATTCTCTTTCCCTTCATTGGTCGCCAAATCTGTCAACTGAAAAAATAATGCACAGTGTGAGAGTTGTGAGTTAATTTCTATTTGGAGCAAAATGAGGACTATAACCCAGGAGACAGCATTTCAGATAGCTCTGGGAAACTGCTCCAAATAAGTAGGGGGGAAGATCAGTATATATGTGATTTTGGTGAAGTGGAAGTACATGCAATCAAGCACATATTTTTTGCAGAAGGTTTCTGGTGATCTCATGAAGGTTACTGCTAGTCATGAGGAACAAATGTCACCATGAAGAATTTTAGTGCTTTTCTAGATATGAGGAGATGCAAGAATTGGGCTCATAAAATTGTCTCCTGAAAATATCTAACTATCTGGAGACCTGTTTTGCCAGTTTTTCCCAGAACATAGGTTGCCTCATTCCTGATCTCCACCCTGAACTCATTTCAGGGGGTGTTGAAGGTCAGCAGCTGCAGTGGCTCATAATTTAATCCTTGTAGCAGTATATGGCAAGTGCCAATTTGTAGGTGACACATATTTTTAAGCTCTTTCAGAACAGCTATGTAAGAATTGCCTCCATCTCAATGTCAAGTCAGTGGAAGAGCTCTGGTACAGCTATGGCTGCCAGATTTATTAACAAATAAACAATAATAACAAATAATTTAATAACAAATAATAAATTTATGAATTAAAAAACAATTGCCTCCATGCAAAAACAAAGGAAATTATTGTCACTGTTCTTTTTTTTTTGTAAACAAATCTTGTTTTGACAAAAATTCTTATCTTGAATATCAACCTCCATACAATCTTTAAACAAATATTTATTGAGCATCACTATATTTCAAATATTGTCTAAGGATATGGAGTACAGCAAAGAAACACACATAGTCTCCCTGCCTTGCAGAGCTTACATTTGAGCAAGTTATTTTAAGATAAATTTTTTATCTTAAAATAAAATTTTTTAAGATAAAAATGGGCTGACAATGTGATCTGTTTTCTAGTTCTCATCTTACAATTGACTAATGTGATGCTGAACAATTACTCAAATTATTTGACCCTCAGTTTTTGTATTTGTAAAATAAATCTACTGTTATCTCCAAGGACACTAAGATTCATGAGGGTATTTAAATGAATGTGCAATTAAACTTGGTACTGCCTTCGTTTGAGGGGGACTGTACCTAATGATGAATTTTGATTGTGCCAAAGGCTTCAGAATGTAATATGGGTGACTAAAGTATAATGGAAGTACCCATCAAGATAAAACATGGATATCTCAACTTTTGTACTGTAATACTGAATGACTTTTAAAGAAACATGATCATATTATGTACTCTTAGCTCAAAAACCTGAATTGAGTTCTGGAGACCTAGTAGTTAATACTATTGTATATTTTGAACAATTAACTAAAAAATGTTCTATATGATTAGGTGATGCTCTTACTCTCCCACAATCCAAAAATTAATCTGTAGATGACTACTATCCTAATTAGTCTTTTGACAATGTGTATTTTGTTTGAAAACAACAAAGTATTAAGATACGATAACTGAAGCCACACAGGACACAAACACCAGACTCATATTCAATGGCAGTTTTATATGTAGTCATCCTCTTTCCTACAGCTCCACCCTACCTGAAACGTCTTTGTTTAGGTGGAGTTGTGGTGGAAGCATTCTGTTTTCCCAAGTACTCAGCCTATTTAATTACAAGGTTCTCATTTATTAGTTACTGAGATATTGCTGTCAGGAGCTGATGTTTATAAAATTGCCATTCAGATCTCAAGAACAAAGTTTATATATTGTCTATCACCCTTTTTTTTAATGCCTAAATGATACTTTAGTCTATTTTTTTATTCTATTACTCCTGTTTTTATTTATTTCTTTATCCCTGGTAACTCTCTCCTTTTTGACTGTTTTGTTATTAAAATAGCATTATCATAGCCTTTTATCATGGTGGTATTATATGTCAACTAAGGCAACAGTGAGCTACTTCCCCTCACAGGACGTATGAAGATTAAGAAGAATACATTTCACTTCTATATCACTTCTGTTAGTTCTTATCTGTGAAACAATTCCAGAGCTAATGAAAATGCGACTGAAGAATGTATATCTATAAAGCTTGATCAGCTTCTGCCCCACAAAAGACACAGAGAAGAAATACTTTGCTATGACCTTTAGGCAGGAGGAAATGTAATAATTGGATTGGTAGCTCCAATCTGTGGAGATTATTAAGTAATATTAAATGATTACCATAAACATAATTGTACCCATTTCATTTGATAATTACCAATCTCTCTATATATAAATAAACATTCTCTCTTTAAGCAAGGTCATGTAAAATGATAACCCATTTAATATTAAAGATATTTTCATAAACTAATATTTAAAAAAGTGACATAAGTATATTTAACATAAATATTTTCCTAATTATTTCTTATAAGATCTGTTTTTCAATTAAGATTTGAGTTTACCATCTGTTCACATTTTAGTAGTCCTGTTAGAGAATTAAATGCATACAAATCTTTAATCTTCTAAATACCATATTTTTATTATGTGACATTAGAAATAAAATTAAGTATAGAAAAATATGAATCTAGTGATTCTCGATTTATCAAAATAATATTTATATAGTCTAGGATGTTTCCCTGGAAAATTGTGTGTAATTTTTAAACATTAATTTCTGATTCATGCATTTTAATTTTTATCCAAGTGCCCTGAGTCACCTAAATTTTATTCATCACATTTGCAAAGTTTACTGTCAGCATGGTTACAAATAAATACAGAACATTAAATTTAACTCTGATTTTGTCTAACATAACACAATACCTTTGCAGTTACAACTAGGAATTCAGTACATTTCTCTATAGGATAATAATATAAGGATTAAATATGGCTTTTGTACATGTGACCTAAGTGCAGATGTCCAAAGGTTTAAGGAGAGTTCTAAGTGTGTGTATAGATGATTCAGTTAGGAAAACTATGTGGTCATGTAATATCTATTCACTTGTGGTAGTTTCTAAATTCAAAATAAAAGGATAAACTTTTGAAGACTGGCAGAGTGAGAGGGATAAGGAAGGGTTATTTGGTGTCTTATTCCACTCTCCAGGATTTTTGCCACAATTGCAGTCACATTTCTTGGGGAAAAATATTGTGTATTCTTAACTCAACTCTTAACACAATTGTAGTGATAGTGTTAGGAATGAAGGCTTCTAATCATCTTCTCTGCATTTTAACTACCAAAGACTCCCTCTCCAAATTTTTTTCTTATACAATCCCTGCCTTTAGACTGGAAATACTAGTAACTTTTATAGACCTCTTACAGTAAAAGAATGTAATTCTTCTAAATCTGGGTCTGTCTACTCTTCAGAAGAATTTCTTGAAATGTCTTGAAATTTCCAAGAATGTTTAAAAATAAAATTTGTATTGTAATATACAAAGTCTACATTAATTTTGCAATTAACTGAAAAATGAAAATTATATATAGAAAATATATGTACATTTTGTCCACTAATTATATGTATTTAAAGTTTACTTTTCAAATAAATTCAGAGGGGGTTGAAGACTGTTTAAAACTTTGACTAATCATCTCAAACATAGTCCACTGTGTCAATACACTGTTATGATATTTAAGAAATTGGGGATTCTTAAAAACTATAAATAATATCTGCACATGTATCTGATTCTTCCTTTCCTAATTTGAAATAATTTCCAATATGACATTTCAAAGCTTTATTGATAATGTTAGACCTCTGTGGGGTGGAGAAGATGCTATAGTGTTTAAGAATATAAAATTTGGATTCACAATAACAACACATTATGTGTTGAATTGTGAATGAATGTAGAATTCTTAGCAAGGTGTGTAAATAAATAAGCTTTCCCTTAGAAGAAGCTATTATTACTCAGGCCCAATATATATCTTTTTAAGAGAATTCTGTACTCAAACATTTAAAGACCTTACTATTTTCCTATTAATGGATCTTACATATTTTGGATAGAATGTTGATGAACCAAAATGTTCTTTTGAATTAAATTACCAGTCATCTGATACTCTTTCAAAAGTAGTCAGCAGCAGTGACTTGTAATTTCTAATACCAGTGACAAATGACCTAAATTAAAAATACTAGATTTGCATATTCATAATGCAATTTGTGCACTAATGCTTTTGACCACTAGGGAACTCTTGATATAATTATGTTAATTTCCAGTATGTTTTCCAGTGTTCTCTCTGTATCAGGATGCTTATAAGAAAGTTATTATTTTACATTTAAAATGAAGTATAAAATTAAATCATACTTTGTTTTGCAGAAACTACATTATACTAGAAAATATATTCACATAAGCAAATTTGAAGATAATTGACCAATTGTAGTAAATTAATACCAAGAGTCTTGTTTATATTTAAGTTGCCTTTAGATCAAAGTCACTAAGTCATAACATTTCTGTGAAAAGTTCATTAGCTATGTCCATATGAAAATACTGCAGTTAATTTGGCCACCTTACCAATCGATGCTATGGTTTCTTGATCAATTTGATGGCAACAATGTATATACAGAGATATGTAGAAAGAAAAAGTAAATGAATTGATATGCCCCTGTCCAGAGCAACTTCAGAATAAAACCTTGGCAGTTATTAAGTAAATTCTATTGCTTCACTGAATAATTAATGATGTAAGCAATACAGGAAAATAAATAATAACAAAGCACATTTTGTTCAACTTACAAATATAAAATGAAATTGAAATCTTAATGTTTCCATCAGGTTGCAGGAAAGTAGATGTGACCATAACAGTGAAAACATTTTCAGGTTCTCTTCTTTTTGACTAAGCTAGGTAAATTTCCATCATGGAGATGTTATACTAACTTTCTCTAGTTTACCTTGGTTTCACCCAAACAAAAACATCAAATTATATTTAGCTATAACTCACATAAAATAGTTACATAAACTAGTTAGTACACTCAAACTACTATGTGACACAGTAAGGAATTACACTAACCTCTTCTTCTTAAATATAGTGATTAAAGGTAGAATGTCACTGAAGGTATAATGAGCATAATAAGTATATGTGAGACATATGAATTTGGGATACTGTGATGTAACAGTGTATTCATTGTAATGATGATATAATGTCAAATTTAGAAGACCAATTTTATTATGTAGATTGATTAAATAAAAACAGTAAAATTTCTTATAACTTTTGGCTATATAGCAAATGTTTTTGTTGAATAAAAAGGATTGCTGATTAGAAGCTCAGAGTTCTGAGGTTCTGCTTTATAAAGTTGTCTGAGAACTTGCACAGTGTCTCATTTGAGTGCCTCAGTAGTAACCTTAAAAATAGTGAGTCATTGCTGAAGTTAAGAAAAGGACAGTTTTTTCATCAAGATCTAACTAGAATGAATAACAATGAGCTCATTAATCAAAACAATGTCAATGTTCAAGATATTTCAAAAATTTAGAAATGCAGCATATTTCTACATGAAGGGCCACATGTCAATGAAGATAGTGGTAGAAAAAGGCTAAGAAAAAAGAATCGCAATGACATAGTGAAATAAATTTTCATAGTGTATTTCACCTTTCCCAAGGGGGAAGAGGATATTTGTTCAGTCCTACCTTGGCCATCCTAATTATAAGCCCTGACTATTAAATTAGATAGGCTAGTGTCTATGGTGTGTTTTACTGTTTTTGTTAATGTTTTATGAAACACACCTCTCAAAGCTAAAAAAAAAAAAAAAAAACTTTTACAGTCATATTATTTTATATTGATCCAATGAGTTGTGGCTTTCTATTGGTGCTATATAATACTCTGTGTAGCTTTTGTTATTAAAATAATTGCTCTGGGAATTGGGTCTGTAGCCCCTGACACCCAAGCTGTGATTACCTAGATTTTTTACCAAGACTGGAGGATCTACACATAATCAGTTCCCACAGTAGATGAAGCCTAAAATTGAGTTATTATCTTAAATACAGCCTCTCCTGCACATCAGAGAGTCTATTTTCTTTTTTTCTAATATCTGCTATACAGTCCAATCTTTCTGATGGACTTATTTCTTTGCTTTGTTATTTTTAAAAAGCAACTTTTTTTTTTTTTTTTCTTTTTGTGGTATGCGGGCCTCGCATTGTTGTGTCCTCTCCCGTTGCAGAGCACAGGATCTGGACACGCAGGCTCAGCGGCCACGGCTCAGGGGTCCAGCCACTCCGCAGCATGTGGGATCTTCCCAGACCAGGGCATGAACCCATGTCCCATGCATCGGCAGGCAGACTCACAATCACTGCACCATCAGGGAAGCCCAAAAAGCAACTGTTTTTAAAAAGTTAAACCATACTCAAATGACCTTGCCAAGAGGGAAAGTCTATGGTTGATTGACAGATTTTTTCTCCTGAGCCATGCTCAACGGCCTACATTATAGTTTCCTTCTCAGCATAACCTAATCTATCAGGGTTTTTTTCTTCTTGTCATTGTAATTTCTCTCCATGGCAGTTCTTCCCATGGAGGATTAGTAGTATGTCTAAGACCAGATGTCCTAAGTTATGAGGAAGATGGCACTTTTCTAAAAACTGGGCTCAAAACCCATTACTAATGTATACCTGCTGCCACTATAGCCCATATTAGACATGAAATATCACATTCTATATTTTAAAATTAATTTTCATTCCAAAGCAGTATGCACTTACAGAGTATTATAATCATATCCACGTAAAGGAAACCATCTATTATAATATATATAATTATTACATTATATATTATAATATAATATTATATATTATATAATTATATTATATTATAATTTTATATAATTATATTATATTATAAAATAATATAATTTTATAATAGAAGTTATTTTAAATAGATTTTATAATAATTTTATAATAGATGGTTTTCATGTAAAGGACACCATCTATTATAAAACCCAAAAGTTTTTATAATAGATCATTCTAAACCACAAATTTTGGGGAACAATGTGCATTTTGTCAGGGTTTGTTAATTTTAATGAATTTTTATGTACAAAATTTCTTAAATTCAGTGCAATATTTACATTGAAATAATAGAACATGACCTAACCATTATTTTCTTAGACTTTCTTAGACTTAAAATCAGTGCCATTTTACACTGATAAAGACATTCTCACTTCTTTAAAGCAGTCTTCAACAAAGATAATAGAGAAGGTTTTTTAATTAAAAAAATTTATTGAAGTACAGTTGATTTACAATATTGCATTAGTTTCATGTATAGAGCATAACAATTTTAGGGTTTTGACAGATTATATTCCATAATAGGATTTTACAAGATATTGACTATAATTCCCTGTGCTATACAGTAAATCTTTATTGCTTATCTATTTTATGTGAAGTTGTTTGTTTCTCTCAAACCCATACTCCTAATTTGTCCCTCCCCACCTCTCCCATTTGGTAATCATAAATTTGTTTTCTATGCCTGTGAGTCAGCTTCTGTTTTGTATATGGGTTCATATTTATTATTTTTTAGATTCCACATATAAGTGATATCATATAATATTTGTCTTTCTCAGTCTGACTTACTTCACTTAGTATGATATTCTCTAGGTTCATCCATGTTACTGCAAATGGCAATATTTCACTCATTTTTATGTCTGAGTAAAATACACACATCTTCTTAAACCAATCGTCTGTTGATGGGCACTTGAGTTGTTTCTAAATCTTAGCTACTGTAGATCATGCAGCTATGAACACTGGGCTGCATGAATTTTTTCAATTAGTTTTCATATTTTCAGGATATATGACCAGGAGTAGAATTGCTTAATCATATGGTAGCTCTATTTTTAGTTTTTTAAAGAACATCATATTGTTTTCCATAGTGGGTGCACCAATTCACATTTGCACCAACAGTGTGTAAGGGTTCCCTTTTATCCACATCCTCTTCAGCATTTATTGTATGTAAACATTTTGATGAAAGACATTCTGCTGATGTGAGGTGATACCTCATTGTAGTTTTGATTTACATTTCTCTAAGAATTAGTGATGTTGAGCATAGTTTCATGGAACCATTGGATATCTGTATGTCTGCCTTGGAGAAATATCTATTTAGGCCTTCTGTCCATTTTTTGATTGGGTTGTTTGTTTTCTTGATATTGAGCTGCATGAGTTGTTTGTATATTTTGGAGATTAATCCTTTCTCCATTGCTTTGTTTGCAAATATTTTCTCCCATTCTGAGGGTTGTCTTTTCTTCTTGTTTATTGTTTCCTTTGCTGTGCAAAAGCTTTTAAGTTTTATTAGGTCCTATTTATTTTTGTTTTTATTTTCATTATTTTAGGAAGTGAGTCAAAAAAGGTCTTTGTGTGGTTTCTGTCAAACCGTGATTTTCCTATGTTTTCCTCCAAGAGTTTTATAGTGTCTGGCCTTACATTTAGGTCTTTAATCCATCTTGAGTATATTTTTGTGTATGGTGTTAGGAAGCATTCTAATTTCAATTTTTTACATATAGCTGTCCAGTTTTCCCAGCATCACTTATTGAAGAGACTGTCTTTTCTCCATTGTGTGTTCTTGCCTCCTTTGTCATAAATTAGGTGACCATAAGTGCATGGATTTATCTCTGGGCTTTCTATCTTGTACCTGTGATCTAAATTTCTGTTTTGCCAGTACCATACTGTCTTGATTACTGTAGCTTTGTAGTATAGTCTAAAGTCAGGAAGCCTGATTTCTCCAGCTCCTTTTTTCTTTCTCAAGATTGCTTTGGCTATTTGAGGTCTTTTGTGTTTCCATACAAAATGTAAAATTTTTTGTTCTAATTGTGTGAAGAATGCCATTGATAATTTGATAGGGATTGCATAGAATCTGTAGATTTCTTTGGGTATTATAATTATTTTCACAATGTTGATCTAACAATCCAAGATCATGGTATATCTCTCCATCTGTTTGTGTCATCTTTGATATCTTTTACCCGTGTTTTATAGTTTTCTGAGTACAGATATTTTACCTCCTCAGCTAGGTTTATTCCTAGGTATTTTATTCTTTTTGTTTCAAAGGTAAATGGGATTGTTTCCTTAATTTTTCTTTCTGATCCTTTGCTGTTAGTGTATAGGAATGCAAGAGATTCCTGTGCATTAATTTTTTTCCTGCTATTTACCAAATTCATTGATTAGCTCTAGTAGTTTTCTGGTGGCATCTTTAGGATTTTCTATGCCTAGTATCATGTCATTTGCAAACAGTGACAGTTTTTCTTCTTCTTTTCCAATTTGTATTCTTTTATTTCTTTTTCTTCTCTGATTGCCGTGGCTAGGATTTCAGAACTATGTTGAATAAGAGTGACAAAAGTGGACATCCTTGTTTTGTTCCTGACCTTAGAGGAAATGCTTTCAGTTTTTCACCATTGAGAATGATGTTTGCTGTGGGTTTGTCATATATGGCCTTTATTGTGTTGAAGCTGGTTCCCTTTATGCCTATTTTCTGGAGAGCTTTTTATCATAAATGACTGTTGAATTTTGCCAAAAGCTTTTTCTGCATCTATTGAGATGATCATACGGTTTTTATTCTTCAGTTTGTTAGTATGGTGTATCACATTAATTGATTTGTGCATATTGAAGAATCCTTGCATTCCTAGGACAAATCCCACTTGGTCATGATGTATGATCCTTTTAATATGCTGTTGGATTCTGTTTGCTAGTATTTTCTTGAGAAATTTTGTGTCTATGTTCATCAGTGATATTGGTCTGTAATTTTCTTTTTTTTTTGTGATATCCTTGTCTGGTTTTAGTATCAGGGTGATGGTGGACTCATACAACGAATTTGAAGTGTTCCTCCCTCTGCAATTTTTTGGAAGATTTTGAGAAGGATGAGTGTAAGCTCTTCTCTAAATGTTTGATAGAATTCCCCTGTGAAGCCATCTGGTCCTGGACTTTGGTTTATTGGAAGATTTAAAATTACATTTTCAATTTCATAACTTGTGATAGGTCTGTCTATATTTTCTAATTCTTCCTGGTTCAGTCTTGGAAAATTGTATCTCTCCAAGAATTTGTTCACTTCTTTGTGGTTGTCCATTTCATTGACATATAGTTGCTTGTAGTAGTCTCTTATAATCCTTTGTATTGCTGAGGTGTCAGTTGTAATTTCTTCTTTTTCACTTCTAATTTTATTGATGTGCATCCTCTCCCTTTTTTTCCTGATGAGTCTGGCTAAAGGTTTATCAATATTGTTTATCTTCTCAAAGAAACAATTTTTAGCTTTATTGATTTTTGCTATTGTTTTCTTCATTTCTATTTCATTTATTTCTGCTCTGATCTTTATGATTTCTCTCCTTTACTGACATATTTGTTGTTGTTTTTCTTCTTCTTTCTCTAGTTGCTTTCGGTGTAAGGTTAGATTGAGATTTTTCTCGCTTCTAGAGGTGAGATTGAATTGCTATATACTTCCCTCTTAGAACGGCTTTTGCTGCATCCCATAGGTTTTGGGTCATCATGTTTTTGTTGTCATTTGTTTCTATGTATTTTTTAATTTCCTCTTTGATATCTGCAGTGATCTGTTGGTTATTTAGCACTGCATTGCTTGTGTCTTTTCAGTTATTTTTTCCTGTAATTGATTTCTCTTCTCGCAGTGTTGTGGTTAGAAATTATGCTTGAATTGATTTCAATTTTCTTACATTTTCTGAGGATTGATTTGTGAGCCAAGGTCTGATCTATCCTGCAGAATGTTCCATGTGATATTGAGAAGGAAGTGTGTTCTGCCACTTTTGGGTGGATGCCCTATAAATATCAATTAATTCTATCTGGTCTATTGTATCATTTAAAGCTTGTGTTTCCTTATATATTTTCTGTCTAGATGATCTGTCCATTGGTTTAAGTAGGGTAATAAAGACCCCTAATATTGTTACTGTCAATTTCCCCTTTTATGGCTGCTAGCATTTGCATTATGTATTGAGTTGCTCCTATATTGGGTGTGTATGTATTTAAAATTTTCATATCTTCTCCTTGGATTGATCACTTGATCATTTGTAGTGTCCTTCCTTATCTCTTGTAACAATCTTCATTTTAAAGTCTATTATTATCTGATATAGGTATTGCTACTCCCACTTTCTTTTGATTTCCGTTTCCATGGAAATTTTTTCCCATCCCCTCACTTTCAGTCTGTATGTGTCTGTAGGTCTGAAATGGGTCTCTTGTAGACAGCATATATACGGATCTTGTTTTTGTATCCATTTGGACAGTCTGTGTCTTTTGGTTGGAGCACTGAATCTGTTTACATTTAAGATAATTATCAATATGTATGTTCCTATTAACATATTCTTAATTATTTTGTTTTGTTTTTGTGGGTCTTTTTCTCCATTTCTTTTACCCACCTAGAGAAGTTCCTTTAGCATTTGTTGCAAAGCTGGTTTGGTGGTGCTCTTAGCTTTTGCTTGTCTGTAAACCTTTTGATTCCTCCATTGAATCTGAATGAGATCCTTGCTGGGTGGAGTAATCTTGGTTGTAGGCTTTTCCCTTACATCACTTGAAATATTTCCTGCCATTCCTTTCTAACATGCACAGTTTATGCTGAAAAATCAGCTGATAACCTTATGGGGATTCCCTTGTATATTATTTCACTTTTCCCTTGTTACTTTTAATATTTTTTCTCTGAATTTAATTTTTATTATTTTGATTAACATGTGTCTTGCTGTGTTTCTCCTAGGGTTTATCCCATATGGGACTTTTTATGCTTCCTGGACCTAGGTGGCTACTTCCTTTCCCATGTTAGGGAAGTTTTCAACTATAATCTCCTTGAATATTTTCACAGACCCTTTCTTTTTCTCTTCTTCTTCTGGGACCACTATAATTCAAATGCTGGTGCATCAAATGTTGCCCAAGAAGTCTCTAAGACTGTCTTCAATTCTTTTCATTCTTTTTTCTTTATTCTGCTCCTTGGCAGTTATTTCCACCATTCTATCTTCCAGCTCACTTATTCTTTCTTCCACCACAGTTATTTTGTTATTGATTCCTTCTAGAGTATTTTTTCATTTCAATTATTGTGTTGTTCGTCTCTGTTTGTTTGTTCCTTAGTTCTTCTAGGTCTCTGTTAAACATTCCTTGTACTTTCTTGATCCTTGCCTCCATTTTATATCTGAGATTTTGTGTCATCTTTACTATCTTTACTCTGAATTCTTTTTGCCTATTTCCTCTTCATTTATTTGTTCTTGTAGTTTCTCCCTTTCTCCTTCATCTGTAACATATTTTTTTTTGTTTTCTCATTTTTTTTTTTTTTGATAGGTGTGACTATGTTCCTGTCTTACTGCTTGTTTGGCCTGAGGCTTCCAGCACTGGAGTTTGTAGACTGTTCTTTTGGGTAGATCCAGGTCTTGGTGCCGAGATGAGGACCTCCAGGAGACTTCACTCTGATGGTTATTCCCGGGGTCTGAGAGTCTCTATTAATCCAGTGGTTCAGACTCTGTGTGACCACCCTAGGAGCTCAGGGCCACCCCCCACATCGTGAACAAACATCCTGCAAGCCACATGGGGTGGCAGAAAAAAAAAAGTGGAACAATAACAATAAAAAATGAAATAAGATTAGAAAATTAACATATATGTTTGAAAAAATAAAAACATAAATGAAATAATGGGAAAGTAAAACAGAACCACAAGAGCAGAAAAGAAAAAAACCCAAAAGGCCAGAAAAGGCCTTGGCTGTGGGTGGCTGAGGCTTAGTGGGTGTGGGGCTTAGGCAGAAGTGTGATTTAGGTGGGGGCAGGGTCTAGGCTTAGGACTCACACAGCCAGAAAAGACTGTGGGGGTGTGGGGAGCAGGGCTTAGGCTTAGTGCAACCTGAAGGGTCTCAGAGTTCCTCCAGCCTTAGAGTGCAGCTGATCAGGCCAGGGACCTCAGCAGGCTCTCTGGGGCCTGAGTGGACAAGGAAAATGCTTGCCACATTCCAGAGGGTCCCTCCCTGTTCGCCTCTACTCTTCTTCCCCCATACCCCTAGGAACCACACTGCTGGTGATGACCTCAGACGGTGAAGGACCAAGCCCAGGATCCCAGCAGTCTTCCTGGGGCCCGAGTGGGCAGGGCAAATACTAGCTACATTCCTCCCCCAATCCTCCAAGCAAATGATAGTCCTTCCAGGCATGGCAACACCTCCTTTCTCCCAGCCACCCTTCAAGGGCACTGGTCTCATCCAGCCTCCACTTCTCTTCCCCATTCATCACCCCCCCCCACATCCTACCTTGTCTCTTGGGGGTTCCTCCCATACTATTGGATGTTGAGGTCCCCCACCATCATCTGGTAGCTGCCCTAATTGTGAGGAGAAGTACTCTGAATCCTCCTACACCACCATCTTTGCTCCACCCCTTGGTCTGCCCATTTTGGGATATTGAGTGGTATAAGCTGTTTTTTTCAATACTGAGTTGTATGAACTGCTTTTGTGATTTGGATATTAACTCCTTGTTGATCATATCATTTGCAAATGTTTTCTCCCATTCTGTGAGTTGTCTTTTCATTTTGTTGATTGTTCGCTGTGCAAAATCTTTTAAGTTTGATTAAATCCCATTTGTTTATCTTAGATTTTATTTCTTTTACCTTGGGAAATTGATCTAAAAAATCATTGCTATGATTTATGTCAGAGAATGTTTTACCTATGTTCTCTTCTAAGAGTTTTATGGTGTCATGTCTTACATTCAGCTCTTTAACCTATTGGAGTTTGTTTTTATATATGGTGTAAGCAAGTGTTCTAATTTCATTGATTTATGTGTAGCTATCCAGATTTTCAAACACCACTTGTTGAAGAGACTGTCTTTTCTTCATTATATATTCTTGCCTCTTTTGTCATATATTAATTGACCTTAACTGCATGGGTTTATATCTTGGCTCTCTATAGTTTTCCATTGATCTATATGTCTGTTTTTGTGCCAATGCCATGCTGTTTGATTACTGTAACTTTGTAATACGGTCTGATGTCTGGATGTGTTACGCCTCCACCTTTGTTCTTTTTTCACAGGGTTGATTTGAAAGTTCTGGGTCTTTTGTAGTTCCATATAAATTTAAAGATTATTTGTTTTAGCTCTCTGAAAAATGTCATGGATATTTTGATGGGGATTGCATTAAATTTGTAGATTGCTTTGGCTAGTATGACCACTTTAACAACACTAATTCTTCCAATCCAAGAGCATGAGACATATCTATTTGAGTCACCTTCAGTTTCCTTTATCAGTGTTTTATAGTGTTAATCAAGGAGGTCTTTCACCTCCTTGGTTAAGTTTATTCCTAGGTATTTGTTTTTTGACATGGTTTTAAACAGGATTGATTTTTTACTTTCTCTTTCCTCTTTTTTTTTAATTTTTATTTTATTTTTGGCTGTGTTGTGTCTTCTTTGCTGCGTGCAGGCTTTCTCTAGTTACAGAGAGTGGGGGCTACTCTTCGTTGCAGTGCTGTGGCTTCTCTTTTTGTGGAACGCGGGCTCTAGAGTGCAGGCTCAGCAGTTGTGGTGCACGAGACTAGCTGCTCCGTGGCATGTGGGATTCTCCCAGACCAGGGCTTGAACCCATGTCCCCTGCATTAGCAGGCAGACTCCGAACTGCTGCACCACCAGGGAAACCCCTACTTTCTCTTTCTGATATTTCATTATTAGTGTAAAAAAGCACAATGAAGTTCTATATATTAACATTGTATCCTGCTACCTTGCTGAACTCATTTATTAGTTTTAATAGTTTTTGTGTGGAGATTTTAGGTTTCTCTATATAGAGTATCATGTCACCCTTCCATACTGACAGTTTTACTTCTTTCCTTCCAATTTAGGTATGTTTCATTTTTTTATTTTTTTCTTGTCTGATTGCTGTGGCTAAGTTTTCCAATATTATGTTGAATAGAAATAGTGAGAGAGCACCATTGTCTTGTTTGTGAATTAGAGGAAAGGTTTTCAACTTTTCACCATTGAGTACTATGTTAGCTGTGGGTTTGCCATAAATGGCCTTTATTATGTTGAGATATATTACCTCTATACTCACTTTGGTGAGAATTTTTTATCATGAATGGATGTTGAATTTGTCAAATGCTTTCTCTCTGTCTATTGAGAAGATCATGAAGTTTTTGTCTTTCCCTTTGTTAATGTGGTGTGTCACATTGTTTGATTTGCATATGTTGAACCATTCTTGTGACCCTGTAATGAATCCAACTTGATCATGGTGTATGATCATTTTTATGAATTGTTGGGCTTGGTTTGCTAATAGTTTCTTGAAGATTTTTGCATACATAGTCATCAAAAACATTGACCTGAAATATTTTTTGTAGTGTCTTTGTCTGGTTTTGATATCAGGGTTATCAGGTTGCTTCATAGAATGAATTTGGGAGTGTTTCCTCTTCTTCAATTTTTTAAAATAGTTTGAAAAGAAGGTATAAGTTCTTTTATATATGTTTGGTAGAAATGCACTGTAAGGCCTTCTAGTCCTGGACTTTTCTTTACAGGAACTTTTGTTTTGTTTTGTTTTCACAGATTCTAGTTCATTTCTAGTAATTGGTGGGTTCAAATTACCTGTTTCTTCTTGACTCAGTTTTGGTAGGCTGTGTTTTTAAAACTTGTACATCTCTGCTAGGTTGTCAAATTTGTTGGCATAAGCAGGTTTTAATTTTAGTAATATGAAGTAAACAAAAGCTATTATCTGAATTATAGCTTCTAACACAAAAGAAGTTGTAGATAATGATGAAAAAACTTGTCCTGCAAAATTGAATTAAGGAATCAAGAACTTGAAGTTTAGACCATTAATACATAGATGATGAAGTCAGATTAGTTATTTCTATGTATGAATTGTAAATGATTGTTTTTTAAATCAATGGATGAATAAAGAATGTGCCATGATCTCCTAATTTTATTCATAAACATTTCAATAAAATATATATTAAACAATGCATTGAATGACCAAGTATTCATATAAGTTCAGAGTACATTATCTTTGTAAACTGTTTTATTATGTAGCTCTTCTGTAGCTCCATTGCATTCAACAATTTATATTCTGGATTTACATACTTGAAAAAGTTGAGTAAATTCAAGATTTAAAAGAATAGATTTTATTTAATTCCATCTCTACTAAATACATTCAGATCAGTGTATAAACAGAGTTCAATTCATTTACTAATGATACAGTACCTTCTTCCAATGGTGTAAATTTGATTAAAGGTCAGTTGAGTATTATTGGATACATGGACCATATTTACTTCCAGCATGGTCCATTTTTGTCAACAAATGACCTAAAAAACTTACCATTCCCTATGTTACATTCTACTTTGGACGAGGAAATTTCACATTGTGAAACACTGTCAGCTATTTGTGAAACTGACAGCAAAGGTTCATGGATTTAACTTGATGAAGTCATGTATTTTTTTTTAACATCTTTATTGGAGTATAATTGCTTTACAATTTTAAGCCAGTTTCTGCTGTACAACACAGTGAATCAGCTATACATATATCTCCATATCCCTTCCCTCTTACATCTCCCTTCCACCCTCCCTATCCCATCCCTCTAGGTGGTCAAAAAGCACAAAGCTGATCTCCCTGTGCAATGCAACTACTTCCCACTAGTTCCCTATTTTACATTTGGTAGTGTATATATGTCAATGCTACTCTCTCACTTCATCCCAGCTTATCTTTTCCCCTCCCCATGTCCTCAAGTCTATTCTCTACATCTGCATCTTTATTCCTGTCTTGGCCCTAGGTTCTTCAGAACTTTTTTTTTTTTTTTAGATTCTATATATGTGTTAGTATATGGTAATTTTTTTTCCTCTTTCTGACTTACTTCACTCTGTATGACAGACTCTAGGTCCATCCACCTCACTATAGATAACTCAATTTCATTTGTTTTTATGGCTGAGTAATATTCCATTGTATATATGTGCAGTTGTCAAACAACATATAAAATATCATGGGCAAGGAGAATTGTATTATTGCATCAACAAATTTGGTATTGACAAGTAAGTAAATTTTAGTTTTAAAGATGTTATTTATTTTGACTTATTCTGACCAAATAAGAATGAGTAGTTTTCTTAAGTCTGAGTGTCCATTTATATATGTGTTAACTTTAACCCAGAAAAAACAAACAGATAGATAAATAAAGGTGCAAAACCACACATGCACAAGTACCTATCTATAAGTAACATAGGACATTATTCATCATTTATTCATTCTTTAGAGAAAAGTTATTAGATGTTTGCTATTCACATAGGTGAATAATAATGATTTGTGGAATTAAACTATTTTTGTTATATAGCATACATGCACTTCATATTTTTAAATAGGAAAATAATTTAATAAGTTTTAACTTCTATAAAAGAAAATGTGATAAATAAAATTTTTCATGCATTCATGTCTCTCTCTCATTTTCTACTTTCATTCTTCATTTCAAAGATTGTTTTAGAATCTAAAATGTAGAGTAAGCTAGTTTATGCATTATGGGAAAAAAACCTCCTAAGTTGTTTTTAATTAGAGCCCCCTTCTCAATACTCATTTTGCTCACCACCACTCTCCCTTCTCCTAGAAATGTTTGCTTATACTCTCATCTCAAAAACATTTTTATATCATGGATTTAAGGTATAGTTGCTTTTAATATTATACTATTTTATTTATTCCCAATTTATTTTTATGCTAAGAACCATTGCTTTTCTTGACATGTTCACTGTCATTAGAAATGTGATAACTTTTACCAAAAAGTGAATTTTAAACCACTTTAAGAGGCAGTGTGTCTGTATTTTCCCTTTATTCACACATAAAGGGAAAATAATATAAAGCTTGATTCAATTGACAGTCCTAACAAGTCAGCTGGCCATACTCACTCATACTCATAAGGAATATAATACAAAATTAGTTTACAGGTCACCACACATATTTCTTGCAAAAACATTAATAGTGTACACATGTAAAACTCAATATTTAAATATTATTTAAATATTTCAAAGACAAATAAGAGGGACTTCCACTTCCAGCAGATTTGGCATCCTGACCAAATCTCCAAATGAAAGTGTAGGTGTAAATTAAGTAGCACACACACACAAAAAGTATACTATGCAGAGGCCAAAACTAAGCACAACCTTGAACACAGAGATTATTTTCTGAGCCAGATAAGAAAAGTTCAATTTTCCTAGGCTCAAAGTTTCTGAAACAATCAAGACTGAGACCAGGGTTCACCCAATGTGGGCAGTCTAATAGGAGAGAACACCTCCCTCTACTCCTTTTATAAAACTGGGAAGACAAAGGCTACCCTCTTATAAGTGTATAAAAATTGGCCCTTGTATTAGGGTATACAAATAAAATAAACATAAAAACTATCCCTAGAAGATTTCAAACAAAATTTTTTGACTGAAAGCTTGGTGTTAAATAGGGCTTTTTAAAAAATAAAAGGATTGCATCCTGAATTTGTATTACATTGATTTCATTAAAAATGGAAACAGTGTGAGATTGCCACCAAGATTCAGGCAACAACAAATGCAAATTCTCTCTGGAGAAAGCCATCTTTGAAATAGGCCTCAACATTTTCTGACAAATCAAGCTCTTATATATATGAGATTAGAGTAAAAAAATATCATAGACTAAACATGAAAATAAGACACTGAGTGAGAACAAACTGAAGATAGCTTGGTCAGAATCTCAAAAAATAGGAATTCTCTGTCACTCAGAAAATATTAAATATAAGTATGTT
Organism: Delphinapterus leucas; assembly: GCF_059928025.1. Lineage (NCBI taxonomy): Eukaryota > Metazoa > Chordata > Mammalia > Artiodactyla > Monodontidae > Delphinapterus > Delphinapterus leucas. Next base: position 37,129,184 of record NC_143146.1, on the reverse strand, counting down.
GAAAGAAAAAGGATGGGAATATTAAAATGGCTATATATTTTAAAAATTACCAAAGAAGATGCCCATGCATGAAAATTTACAATAGAAAAATTTAATACAGATTAGAGTTAACTGAAAAATTATTTGTGAAATTATATATAAATCTGAAGAAATACTAATAGATCAAGACCAGAGAGGCAAACAGATGGAAAATATGAAAAAGAGATTGATTTTGCAACATATATTTAATGAGAGCTCCATAGGAAAATATAAACCATCAGAAGTATATTTGAAGAACTAAAATTTGAAAAAATCTCTTAAGACTCTGATCCATAGAAATCCCAATAAAACTCATAAATGAGAAATAAGAATAAATCCACATTTATAACATAAGAATAAGCCTGCCAATCCAAAAAGAAAAGGGAAAATCTAAAGAGCAGATTGAAGTGTTGGGAGTGAGGGTGTGGAGTGAAGAATGGAAACAGAATATCTTCCAAAATGTCTAATTTACCAGTATCTATTTTCTCATCATTGGTTATCTGAATATAATGAGATAATAGTTTTTTAGTTTGCTGAGAGAATATGACTTTCAACCTAGTATTTAATTACCTCTAATAATGGAACAACCATAAATTTATTTTAGGAAAACTGGAGAGATTTTGCCATTGAAAATCTTCCTTTAAAGAACATTTTGAGAGTTATCTTTCTAGAAGTAGGAAAATAATCAAACAAGGATATTTTTGGAAAAAAGAACAAATAAATATTAAATGTTTGGTTAATATAAATGACTATTGACTATAGAGCAAAAATTTTACCTTTGGGTTAAAAATGAACTAAAGTACACAAAAACACTATCCTACAAGTTAAGGTGTTTTCAGGCTCATTCTATTTTCCATAATCAGGAAGATGTCAAAGATGGTTTGATCCAATGGCTCAACAATGGCAAAAAGAATGCTACTTTTTATAGAGCTGTAAATATGGATATAGATACACATATGGATATAGACCTAGGTATATTTATGCATGACAGTAGATGATGGAGATTTCAGTTAAGCGCATACACTGTTTTCCTATATAAGTTCCATCTAATTTTTTCTTGATTTTAACCTAATTTTGACTTCTTTTTTCTTCCTATTCCATGTATAGGCAGCCATTCTAATGTATATATGTTGTATCTTTTTTTAATGTACTTTTGTGAAATGAGTGCTGTTCTATATGCATGCATATTAATTAAGGTAGATTACATTTTTGACCCAATGCCTTTTCTATCTTAATCCTCTGCCTTTTGCAATCACAGTATTGTTCTAAGGCCACCTCTCTTTCTGGTGCCATAATTTATAGGGACACATTTTTGTATTCATGCTAATTTCTCCCTTAGCAATTACAAAATACAGAAAAGATTTGTTTATGGTTTCTTTTGATAAACAAAAGCTTTTTTTCCTTTTTTAACATCTTTATTGGGGTATAATTGCTTTACAATGGTGTGTTAGTGTCTGCTTTATAACAAAGTGAATCAGTTATACATATACATATGCTCCCATATGTCTTCCCTCTTGCAGCTTCCTCCCTCCCGCCCTCCCTATCACACCCCTCCAGGCTGTCACAAAGCACTGAGCCAATATCCCTGTGCCATGCGGCTGCTTCCCACTAGCTATCTACCTTACTACGTTTGTTAGTGTGTATATGTCCATGACTCTCTCTCGCCCTGTCACAGCTCACCCTTCCCCCTCCCCAAACAAAAGCTTTTAAGCTTAATTAGGTCCCCTCTGTTTATTTTTTTTTTATTTCCATTACTCTAGGAGATGGATCCAAAAAGATATTGCTGCTATTTATGTCAAAGAGTGTTCTGCCTATGTTTTCCTCTAGGAGTTTTATAGTATTCAGTCTTACATTCAGGTCTTTAATCTATTTTGAATTTAGTTTTGAATATGCTGTTAAAGAATTTTCTAATTTCTTTCTTTTATATGTAGCTGTCCAGTTTTCCCAGCAACACATATTGAGGACACTGTCTTTTTTCTCCATTGTATATTCTTGCCTTCATTGTTGTAGATTAATTGATCATAAATGTGTGGGTTTATTCCTGGGCTTTCTATCCTATTCCATTGATCTATATTTCTGTTTTTGTGCCAGTACCATATTGTTTTGATTACTGTATCTTTGTAGTACAATCTGAAATCAAGGAGCCTCATTCCTCCAGCTCCATTTTTCTTTCTCAAGATTACTTTGGCTAATTGGGGTCTTTTAGATTGCCACACAAATTTTAATTTTTTATGTTCTAGTTCTGTGAAAAATGGAATTGGTAATTTGATAGGGATTGCACTAAATCTGTATATTGCTTTTGGTAGTAAAGTCATTTTTACAATATTGATTTTTCCAAATCCACGAAAGTAAAATATCTTTATATCCATTTGTGCCATCTTAGATTTCTTTCATCATCATCTTATTAGAGTTTTTGAAGTACAGGTCTTTTGCCTCCTTAGGTAGGTATATTCATAAATATGTTATTCTTTTTGATGCAAAAACAGGTAAATAAATAAATAAATAAATAGGATTGTTTCCTAAATATCTCTTTCTGATCTTTTGTTCTTAGTGCATATAAATGCAACAGATTTCTTTGCATTTATTTTGTATACTGCAACTTTACTGAATTCATTGGTGAGCTCTAGTTGTTTTCAGGTAGTGTCTTTAGGATTTTCTATGTATAGTACCATGTCATATGCAAACACTGACAGTTTTACTTCTTGTTTTCCAATTTGTATCCTTTATATTTCTTTTCTTCCCTGAATGACATTGCTAGGATTTTCAAAACTATGCTGAATGAAAGTGGCAAAAAAAGACAACCTACAAAACAAGAGAAAATATTTGCAAATAATATGACTGACAAGAGATTAAACTCCAAAATATATGAATAACACCTACAGAGCAATATAAAAATGACAACCCAATCAAAAAGTGAGCAGAAGATTTAAATAGACATTTCTCCAAAGGAGACATACAGTTCACCAAAAGACACATGAAAAGATGCTCAACATCACTAATTATTAGAGAAATTCAAATCAAACTACAATGAGGTATCACTTCACTCAGGTCAGAAAGACCATTATTAAAAGGTCTACAAATAATAAATGCTGGAGAGGAGGAGAAAAAGGAGTCCTACTACATTTTTGGTGGGAATATAAAATGATACAGTCACTATGGAGAACAAACAGTACAGAGGTTCCAAAATTAAACTAAAAATAGATCTACCATATAATCCTGCAATCCTTCTCCTGTGCATATATCCTGGATAGATACATGAACCCCAGTGCTCATTCCAGCACTATTCACAATAGCCAAGACATAGAAGCAACTTAAATGTCCATCAAAAGATGAATGAATAAAGAAGATGTGGTATATATATACAATGGAATATTACTCAGCCATTCAAAAGAATGAAATATGCCACTTGCTGCAACATGGATGGAACAAGATATTATTGTACTAAGTGAAGTAAGCCAGAAAGAGAATGACAAACATTATATAATATTACTTATATATGGAATCTAAAAAAATGATAAAATGAGCTTATATACAGAACAGAAATACACCCACAGACATAGAAAACAAACTTATGGCAACCAACAGGGAAAGGGGGAGGGATAAATTAGGAGTTTGGATTAACATATACAGACTCCTATATATAAAATAGATAACCAAAAAGGAGTTACCATGTAGCAAAGGGAACTATACTCAAAATTTTGTAATAACTTATATGGGACAAAGAATCTGAAAAAGAATATATATATAAAACTAAATCACTTTCTGTACACCTGAAACTAACACAACATTGTAAAACAACTATACTTCAATAAAAATAGAAAATAAAATTAAGTTTCTGAGTGTTATTTTGATATGGCTAACTTAAAGTCCAACACCTACGTAAAATTGAACCAACACTACTGCATAGGACCTGGAATCAAACTGATCGACTTAAGCCAAATAGGTGTTTGGGAAATGAATTGGTTCTACCCAAACTATAAGTTTATTTTAAAAAGAGGAGATGATTGAATTAGATCCCAGGACAAGATGGCAGAGTAGAAGGACCTGAGTTCACCTCCTTTCACTAAAACACCAAAATCACAACTAACTGTTGATAAAACATCAAAAAAATTACTGGAACCTACAAAAACAAGATACTCTACTTCCAAAGACAAAGAAGCCACATTGAGATGGTAAAAATGGTGCATTTGTGATACAATCAAATCCAATATGCACCAGGTAGGTGACTGACAAACTAGAAAATACTTATATTGCAGAGTTTCTCTCACAGGAGTGATAACTCTAATCCCCATGTCAGGCTCCCCAGTCTGGGGGTCTGGCATCAGGAGGAGGAGCACCCAGAGCATTTGGCTTTGAAGATCATCAGGCCTTGATGGCAGGAACTCCATGGGACTGGTGGAAAAAGAAACACCATTTTTGGAGGGCATACACAAGTTCTCATCTCCACCAGGACCCAGAGGAAAAAGCAGTGACTTCATAGGAGCCTAAGCCAGACCTACCTTGTGGTCTTGGAGGGTCTCCTGTGGATGCAAGGGGAGGCTGTGGTTCACTGTGGGGACAAGGACACTTGTGGTGGAGGTACTGAGGAGTACTTATTGGTGTGAGCTGTCCTGGAAGCCACAATTTTGACACCAAATCCTGGCTCCACCCAGCAGCCCTAAGGCTCCAGTACTGAAACTCCTCAGGCCAAACAACCATTTACCATTGCATCAAAAAGGATAAAATACCTAGGAATAAATCTACCTAAGGAGGTAAAATACCATACTCCAAAAACTTTAAGATGCTGATGAAAGAAATGAAGATAACACAAACAGATGGAAAGATATACCACGTTCTTGTATTGGAAGAAACAATATTGTCAAAATGACTTTACTACCCAAGGTAATCTACAGATTCAATGTAATCCCTATCAAATTACCAATGGCATATTTTGCAGATATAGAACAAAAAGATCTTAAAATTTGTATGGAAACACAAAAGACACCTATTAGCCAAAGCAATCTTGAAAAAGAAAAAGAAGGCTGGAGGAATCAGGTTCTCTGACTTCAGACTATATGATAAAGATACAGTAATCAAAACAGTATGGTCCTGACAGAAAGAGTTATACATCAATGGAAGAGGATAGAAAGCCCAGCAATAAACTCATGCACCTATGGTCAATTAACCTATGACAAAGGAGGCAAGAATATACAATGGAGAAAAGACAGTGTCTTCAATAAGCAGTGCTGGGGAAACTGGACAGCTACATGTAAATGAATGAAATTAGACCATTCTTGGACACCATCCACAAAAATAAACTCAAAATTAATTAAAGACCTAAATGTAAGACCAGATAATAAAAACCCCTAGAGGAAATCATAGGCAGAACACTCTTTGACATAAATTGCAGCAATATCTTTATGGATCCACATCCTAGAGTAATGAAAATAAAAACAAAATAAACTAATGGAACCTAATGAAACTTAAAAGCTTTTGCACAGGAAAGGAAACCATAAACAAAACAAAAAGACAATCTACAGAATGGGAGAAAATATTTGCAAATTATGCAACCGACAAGGGATTAATCTCCAAAATATCAAACTAGCTCATGCAGATCAATATAAAAAAGACAAACAACCCAATCAAAAAATAGGCAGAGGATCTAAATACACATTTCTCTAAAGAAGACATACAGATGGCCAAAAAGCATATGAAAAAAATGCCCAAAATCAGTAATTATTGGAGAAATGCAAATGAAATCTACAATGAGGTATCATCTCACACCAGTCAGAATAACCATCATCAGAAAGTCCACAAAAAATAAATGCTGGATGGGTGTGGAGAAAAGGGAATCCTCCTTTTGATAGGTCTATAAATTGTTACAGCCACTATGGAGAACAATATGGAGATTCCTAAAAACTAAGAAAACCTAAAACTACCATATAATCAGCAACCCCACTTCTGGACATATATCCAGAGAAAACCATACTTCAAAGAGATACATGAACCTTAATGTTCATTGCAGCACTGCTTACAGTAGCCTAGACATGGAGGCAACCTAAATGTCCATTGACAGATGAATGGATAAAGAAGATGTGGTACATATATACAATGGGATATTACTCAGCCATAAAAAAGAATGAAATAATGCTATTTGCAGTGACATGGATGAACCTAGAGATTGTCATATGGAGTGAAGTAAGTCAGACAAAGACACACAGACTTAGAAAACAAACTTATGGTTATCAAAGGAGAAAGTTTGGTGGGAGGGATAAATTAGGAGGGTGGGATTAACATATACGCACTATTATAGACAAAATAGATAATCAACAAGGACATACTATATAGCACAGGGTACTCTACTCAATACTATTTAATAACCTGTATGAGAAAAAAAAATGTGAAAAAGAATAGGTAAACGTGTGTGTATATATATAGAGAGAGATAGATAGATAGATAGATATAACTAAATAACTTTGCTGTACACTTGAAACTAACACAACATTGTAAATCAACTATACTCCAATATAAAATTTAAAAAAAGAAAAAAAAGAGGAAAAGATTGTTCACCAAAGGAAGTTTGAAAGGTTTAAAATTGGTGGTAGAATGGAAGCTGTATATTACCAATATCTGAGTTTTGCATTGGTTCTTCTCCAAGTAGTTTCTGCAGATCAGTGACATTCCACTGTTACTAAACTGTGATGAGATACATAAAGAAATTGAGAATAAGCATTTTTAAATTTGTAGAGCAATTTGACCTTGCTGGAGCATGCAAGTCTGTGATGAGGAAATGTGTTTAATTGGACAGGGTACAGACGAGCTCAGGCATTTTGAACCTGCCTGGTTTGTCATTGGTTGTAGGTGCATATAGAACTATGTTAAAACGTGATATTTTAAGGTTAATTTTAAACTATGACCCATTTCTTCCACTTAAAAATCATTGAAACTTCAATATAACAACAGAATAAGTTGATAGCACTGACTACTGATTAAGAAAGAAGTGTTTGAGATTATATCACTTCCTTCATTATGGATATAATTAAAAACGAATATACTTAGTTTGCCTGTATTACTTTAAAATTTCTTCTTTTCATCCCAACAGACAGGTTTCTCTACTTTGACAGTTAAAACATTCAGCATTAGTGGAACCACAGAACCAGTTTCAATGTACATTATTCCTTGTGAATAACATTGTTATTACTACATCCTAAAATAATTAACAAGCAAAAAGCAAACTCTTTTGTTATATCAAAACTTGTTTGTTTAATGTGAGCATATAGACATTCAACATGCAGGATCCTTATTTCACTCTTAAACAACAAAATGTTAAATATGTAATAATGATGTTCTAAAGTATTCATCTATTGGCATACATTCAATAAAGTATGCATACAATTTTAAAATTATTTTCTTCTTTCACTGTGTGATATTTTTCTGATTTATTTATTGAAATATTATGTAAGCCTTGTTAAATCTAATATTTAGAAATTGAGACAAAATTTTAAATCTTTTTTCATTAAATTTTTTCTAGTTATTCATTTTTATTTTGTTTTACAAAAACATTAGACTGGACAAGCAAGCAAAATAAAGCTAAACAAAAACTTGGTACTTCACCACATTTAGTTTGAGAAGCACTGTTGCACTGGACTACACTAAATCAATGGTTTTTAAACCATGTAGTTCCAAGTATTTCATATACTTCAAAACACTTGTATCAGTTTTACTCTTTGAATAAAGGGGTTTTAGATCTGTGAAGTACAATTTGCAATTCCTGAATATAATGCTCTCTTACCATTTGATCTCACTTCCAGCTTAAGAAAAAGGTTCAATTAATAATAGTTATTTTCTATGGGATTTTAAGATTTGTCTAGAGCTTAATTCCTTAATTAAAAATAGAGTAAATTAAATAAGGTAATTCAAAATATAAAATGTAAAGGGTATAATACATTAGCAACAACGTGTATAGGAATATAGATGGAGAGGACTTGAATAGTTCTATTAGCTAATGAACAAGAGGTTACCATGTCTTATATACAGCCCACAGGGCCTGTGGGGTAAGCCCCAAAGAGGTGAGGTTACAGTCCATAAGTAAATAATATTATTCATCAGCTTTTATTCCCTTGTCTAAATATTTGAGGTAATGACACTACTTGATAATTTTCCTTTACTATTTTAATAAAATTAAATGCATACATATATAATATAATGTTTTATTTTTTAAATATATTTTTTGATATCTAGCAACTGGCTTTCAGATGCATTGTAAATGTTTAAAATTATCTGCTCACTGATAAAATTATTCACTTTCATAGGACTTAATTATTTGTAGTTATCTTTATATTTTAATTAACCATGCTAAAGTAAAAGTAATCATGCCATAGACAGTATTTAAATCAAGAATATTAAAATCTTTTAAAACTGTATCTCAAAAATCAGATCTCATCCTGGCTCATTGAAAGATTTTTTTTTTTTTAATGCCAGACAAAAGGTTTAAAGGAAAGCTTGCTAACATGCTTGCAGTTCAGTTTACATTTCCCTTCTGTTCACGATTCTATTTTTTCCCCTAATGAATTTCACCATGATGCACCAGTTGCCAAAATAAGATAAAACAAAAAACTGAGAGTATGTGTCCTATGCATATCTTCACCAATTATTGTCAAATTGTTCTAACAATTTTAGTGTTGTAGTTTGAAAAGAACTGAGAAATCCCAAGGAATATATAGAATTGTCTCTATGTGTCTCTTACTGCAGCATAGTCATGAAAAATCCATATTTGTGTTGATTACTATAGTATATGATTGAACTCAAAATAAGATTTATGGATGCATTTAGAGTTATGGAATTTTTTCATAGTTTTATGGAAGATACTTTATATCTTATGACTTTTATGTATGAAAGTATGGGATGACCAATTAGTGTCAGAAGACAGGACTAAAAAATGACTATATATTTATCCTAAAATGAGAGAGAGAGAGAGAGAGAGAGAGAACCTAGTTTCAGTCTGCTCTTAATAGGAAGGTATTTAACCTTGGACTTGGACAATTCTCTCAATCTGTGTGGACCACAGTTTACATATCTGTAATTGACTGGGTTGAATGAAAGAAAGACTCCCTTAGGCTATAAATTCTATAATTCTATCAAACATCTGTTGAAGATTAATAGAGTATGAAAGAACTCAGTGAAAACCCCATTGCTCTGAAATTGGTCAAGTGAGTTTTTGTTTTAACATGAGTGCCAGGAAGTATATCCAATCAAAGCATGTTTTGGCATTTATGCAGAGGTTGCTTCTGGTCTCAAATCAAATAGTCCTAAAAAGTTCTTCAGCTTCAGCTGCAGAAAACTTTCTAAAGGAAGTGACTCCACTTAAATAAATAAAAATAACAATCTATAGGTCCATCTGAAAATTATTTGTGAAATTGAAATTGTTCTCTGAGTTAGATTATTATTTTATTTTTAAAGAGAGGAACTATTTTATTGTCATTTAAAAGTCCCTGTCTGTGAAAATGTATTCTCCTGGTTCCCATCTAATGTGATATGCCATGATATTTCACATTTATTACAATCTTTTTGGCAGTTTGAGTTGGAGGTTGAAGAAATGACAGTGAGGATATAGCAGCTGCTTGAGTTAGGTTTCATTTGTGTTCGTTTTATTTTTGAATTGTACTTTTCTGGTAATAGATCAACAGAGAAGTAAAATAATTAAGCACCCATCAGTTTAAGAAGATAATGTAAAGCTAACTTTTACCACCATATATAGGTCAAAGAGGGAACACAATAAATATTTTTTGAAGAAGTTACCTATGCCTTTTAAAAAATGGTCTCATATCTCTCTAGATAAACTAATTTTGCTCTTCTCAATGTAGCCAATGTTTTATTTCTTCTTGAAAAAATTAAGACTCATCAATGATGATTTTGAACATGCTCTTAACTGCCAAATCATACATTCTTCTTAAAGGAATTTAGACCATATGTAATTAGTGACTTTTATGTATAGCCTAATGCTACCTAGGAGAGATGCAGTATCTCTTACTAAAGTTCATTTATTCATTCAGTCATTTATTTATTCAGCAAACAAATATCTCTCAAGTGATTATTAAATATAAAACCAATTATTCACATTCAACTTTATTCTTGTTTTAAACCTGAAATGACTATTATGTAGGCCCAAGGGTAACAGAAAATGAACCTAAAATAAATCATCCTTTCATGTAGAAGATGAGAACCAAAGATTAACAGCTAAGTCTGTCTCCCATTTATATTTAACATTCTCAAAAATGTGTTAAATATTTTACTTTATTATCAATTATTAATGATATTATTATTGTTGTTGTTGATAGCTGTTATTTACTTCTTTGATGACTAATATGATAGAACAAGATTTAGCTAAATTCACAGAAGCAATAGTAACTGACAGGTTCACATCAGTTGAACCTCAAGGTCTAACTCTAAATCTAATGTTATCTGTATTACATAAAAGAAACCTCAAATGATCACTTCTATGTTGCAGGTGCACACAAAATAATGTGAACTTATGAGGAAATCCATCAACCTATCAACAGAATTGTACTGAGGAAAGTCTCATAGATGCAATAGCATTTTTGATATAACAAGTAAAAATGAGGTGTTTGCATTGAGAAATATGTTGCAGTATAAATGACAAGGGGGAAAAAAGCAGAAAATCAGGAAACTACACATTAGAGGAAATACTATGTAACTACCTTTATTTATTTTTAATTAATTAATTTTTATACAGTTTTAAAAGATTGCATTCCATTTACAGTTATTTCAAAATATTGGCTATATCCCCTATTTTGTACAATACATCCTTGTGCAATTCCCTTTAAATAAAATATTGGAAAATGCCAGGAAATGAGACACATTGAAAAATATGCTAGATATGGAGTATGAGTATGGAGTAACTTAAATTGCAGGTTAAGGATTTTTTTTCTAAATATAGAGGGCAACCAATAACATTATTTGAGACTGGGAAAGAATAGTAACTTCAGATCAGTTTCTCTTATAATTCATTCAGAAGTGGTTTTAATATAAATTGGAATGGGAATGAAAAACGACTAGAGGTGTTGATAATTTTAGGTAGTATGACAACAGTATCTGTACTGTGTAGTGATAACAGAAAAAGAAGAGCATAGAATAGATGCATGTGACAAATAAGTGAGAAGAAGAAAATAACTGCATCTTCATGCTTTGGAGAATAGAAAAAATAATGGAGACACAAGTGTAGGAAAATAGGAAGAAAGACAAGTTTAGTCTGGCGCATACTGACCTTAAGATGTCAGCGGAGCATTCAAAACACACCATCAGCCGACTTGGAAATGTACTAAGATATTGTGAGTCCATTAATATGTGAGTTCCTAAAGTGCAAGGCCCTTTTACAGTCTAAACAGCAATTACAGAGCCTCAAAGTGACATGTGCCTAATATGCTCCTTATAGAATAGATTTTAGATAGATCCCAATTGACAATTAAGCACTACAGCCACTTCTGGTGTATATTTTGCATACTTCCAACTTAGTATCTGTAATATTATTTCAGTCATATATTTAAATAACTGTCTCTTCCTACTAAGCTACATGCAATTTGAAGGCAGAGAACATGTCTGAGCCATTATTTTTCTTGCACATAACTTAATGCTTGACACATAGACTATGCAACTCTTGGTGCATAAACAAATGAATGAATATCACATCAGAAAAATACCTCTGGTCGTGTAGTAAACTTGACCTGGGGGATTGTACCACATTTTTAATTAACATTGTTGTATACTGCCACAATATGAAATGCCCCAAATCTCAGGTATACACATAAGTAGATAAAAATGATTGGTCTTAACTTTTGTTCCCATTCTTTGTTGTAACAGAAACAAGATTATTATAATTAAGAACGACTAGTTATTCTCTGACCATTCTTAAGTATAAGAATCTAATTATTTTTATCTGCCATTAGATTTAATTATCAAGCAAGATTACTCAGTTGTAATTTCCTTATTATAAATATTTTCTTTCCTGAATTATTATTTGGTGTTTGTGTATATAAATGTATAATAGACAGTCCCAACACTAAAAACAATTTATCCAATACAAACTTTCATTTTACTGACTGAAAATGAAACTAAAAACACATTTAAAGTGTTAGTGATTTTGTCTATCTATTAAACCTTCTTAGATCTCACTGAGGAAAGCATTAGTTTTGTCTTTCTCTCTTGGCTTATTGGAAACTTTTGAGTTCTTCACAGAAGAAGCAGCAATAGAAAAAACTTCAAGTAACTTATTAGCAGTTATCTTCTCCAGATGGCAGTGGGCTGTTAACAGCTGGAAAGCAAACATAAGCACCCAGCTTGCATCCAAATCCAGTATAAAGATACTCTAAGAAAATATCTAATTTAGGTCATCAATTAAATTCACTCTGAGAGGCTATTAAAGTATAATATATTGTCAGTTGAGCTAAATTAGTCCTAAACAAAACCAGTTTCATTTGTCTTCTGTCTGTAGCTCCCCCTGTTGGCAGTATCATGCTGTTACCTCATAGCAGATGAAATAATACCCAATAGCAGTGGCAAATAACCCATCATCAGCAAGGTCACCTTCATATTTCTATCCAGTTGCTGTAGGTTCCAAATTTTTATACTATCTCTCACAATGAAATATGCTGGTCATAAATAAATTCAGGGAGAGTATTGCTTCATTTAGAAGCCAGGTGAATTCTGTCTCAGAATCTCTTATTTTTCAGATCAGCCCTTCATATAAATCTTCATAAAATGTGTGTGAAGTTCATCTTTCAGAGTGTTCAAAAATATATTCATATCTTATTTTTATTGCCTAAATAATATTCCATGGTATAAATACATGATATTTTGTTAATCCATAAAAATCTTGGGGAAAAAATAAGAATTAAGCTGGTGATCATGTGTTAGACAATATCTTAGCTACAGCTCTTAAAGCACGAGTGATAAAAGAGAAGGTTGGTTAGCTGGACTTAATTAAAACTAAAATGTTTGAGGTTTCATAGGATACCATGCAAAAAGTGAAAAGGTAACCCACAAAATTTGGAAAAATATTCACCCATCATGTATCAGATAAAGACTTGTATCCAGGGTATATTAAGAACTATTAGAAAATTTTAAAATGCAATAATATAAATACAACCCAATTTTTAAAATAGGCATGGAATTTGAATAAACATATCTCAAAGAAAATATATTAATAACTAATAAGCACATGACAATATGCTCAATGTCATTAGTCAATAAGGAAATGTAAAGCAAAACAATGAGGTAACCCCCACTAGAGAAGCAATCATTAAAAAATAGATAATAAAAAGTGTTAATCAAGATGTGGAGAAATTATCATTATTATACATTGCTGGTGAGAATGTAAAATGCCACAGCCACTTGGGATAATAGATGGGAAGTTCCTCAAAGTTTTAAACATAGAGTTACCATGACCCAGAAAATACCCTAGAGAACTGAAATATATGTCTACACAAAAAGCATGTACAATAGTGTTCCTAGAAAGAGTATTCATAGTAGCCAAAAGTAATAAAACTACTAACAAATTATTTAATGTTATTTTTATACGATTATTTTAAATGTGATAATGTTATCATTGAAAAATGGCAGTTTTCTAAAACAAATATATATTAATTATTTTATTCTAAACTAGTAAAATCAACATGTCCCTTACATCATTTTATTATCTAGAACCAAAGCTTATTATTTTATTTTTTGGGTTTAACACTCTTAGGTGGTTTACCATTGCTTAACAAAATAAATTAAAATCTTCATGTCATGTGACTTTAAAATACTTCCTCAGTATCTTCTCCCCAGCTCTATCAAAATGTCACTCTGCAACCTCTGCCTAGCCAGTATCTTCTCACAAATCCATGCACATTCTGGCATAATCATTATTGAGTATTCCATGCACAAGTGAGTATTTTGATGTTTCTTTTCACCTCCTTCTAAAATATAATCCTCCCTTTTTCCTCCGAATATACCTTCATACTGCAAATGTAACTCTTTTATTTAAATAATTAATTTATTCATTTAGTCAACATTTTTAAGCACCTGTCTTTTGATTTTTATACACCTTTATTGGAGTATAATTGCTTCACAATGCTGTGTTAGTTTCTGTTGTACAATAAAGTGATTCAGCCATATGCATACATATATCCCCATATCCCTTCCCTCTTGAGCCTCCCTCCCACCCTCTCTATCCCACCCCTCTAGGTCATTGCAGAGCACCAACCTGATCTCCCTGTGAGCACCTGTCTTGTATCAGACACTAATTTAAGCTCTGATGATACAGCAGCTAATAAAAAAAAAAAAATCAGAAACAAATGATCTCTTCTGACTTTACATTCTCATAACTCTATATAATCTTTAGATAGTACTTTCTCCAGAAAATAAAATATGACCATACATGCACCCCACCATCACCACAACCACCATCTCTACTACTACCACTATCACTAAGCTTAGATTATGTATTCTTTTTAGGTGAATTGATAGTATCCTGTACTTTTTATCGTATTATATAGCACACTATAAATAATTTATCTGATTATTTATGCAAAGGAATACAATGCTTAAGGTGAGACTTCATAGTTGAAGAGGAATTTTCTAAAGGGAAAATTTATGATGTGGGCTTCTATCAGAAAATACCTAGCAGCAACATAATGCTTAAGTGGGGAAACGATTTACTTATACTACATACTTATAAAATATGTGTTGAGTTGTTATCTTGATTTGATGTCATTGTCTGAGTCAATAGCTCTGTGAATCATAAATCCTCTTTAGGCATAGAGACTGAGCTACCAAGCAAGAGATTTTATGCTCCACATTTTTTTTTTTTTTTTTTTTTTAGATACGCGGACCTCTCACTGTTGTGGCCTCTCCCATTGCAGAGCACAGGCTCCGTACGCGCAGGCTCAGCAGCCATGGCTCACGAGCCCAGCCGCTCTGCGGCATGTGGGATCTTCCCAGACCGGGGCACGAACCCGTGTCCCCTGCATCGGCAGGTGGACTGTCAACCACAGAGCCACCAGGGAAGCCCAATGCTCCACTTCTGAAATACTAACAAAGGTCTTCACTAAAGAATACAGACAATTCACCACTTTTCACAGATTTTTTTTTAACATCTTAATTGGAGTATAATTGCTTTACAATGGTGTGTTAGTTTCTGCTTTATAACAAAGTGAATCAGTTATACATATACATATGTTCCCATATCTCTTCCGTCTTGTGTCTCCCTCCCTATCCCACCCCTCTAGGTGGTCACAAAGCACCGAACTGATCTCCCTGTGCTGTGCGGCTGCTCCCCACTAGCTATCTATTTTACGTTTGGTAGTGTATATATGTCCATGCCACTCTCTCACTTTGTCACAGCTTACCCTTCCCCCTCTCCATATCCTCAAGTCCATTCTCTAGTAGGTCTGTGTCTTTATTTCCCATCTTGCCCCTAAGTTCTTCATGACCTTTTTTTTTTTCTTAGATTCCATATATATGTGTTAGCATATGGTATTTGTTTTTCTCTTTCCAACTTACTTAAGTCTGTATGACTGACTCTAGATCCATCCACCTCACTACAAATATCTCAATTTCTTTTCTTCTTATGGCTGAGTAATATTCCATTGTATATATGTGCCACATCTAAGAGCTTTTAGGAAAGAGTTGTTACTATGCTATTACCATCCCTTGCCTTTACCTAGGAGAATATCAGAAGATATAAAAAGAAGAATATCTGTAGACATTTTAATTGCTGAAAAAATGGATATTGAAACAACTGAAAAAAATCTGTATCTTAAAAGAATTTTATATGCATATATGGTGGGTATCACCCATCATGAATGTTTAAGCACTTAATGGCCCAGATTCTTTCCACTTCATAAAATAGAATGAGTAAGTTACATTTTTTACTTAATTAATTCAGGTGCCACAGATACCATTAGTAAATTAATACTTAAATGCACTAAATTTGATATACTTATGTCAAAGTAAATTTGATGAAATAAACATCTATTTGCTTATTACACTTATTACTTATTCTTGCCTGATATCTGTACTACTGAAGTCTTTTTTTTTTTTTTTTAATTTGAAAATACAAATGCCTCATTCTTTGACTCACATGAACAGGATTGGATCAACTCCCAGGGAATAGGGAGACAATTATCATTTATGACAAACTTTACTTTATAATAGAGAACAGGGAGTATTTAACAGGTTAAAGATAATTCCACCTGAAATTGGCTTACAGCAGAAATACTAGGCTGTGGGAGAGGAGTTATTGACTCATCTAACTAAAAAATACTGATGTATATTAGGCAAGGTTGAGTCCAGAATTCCAACCACTTCATTACTGTCTACCTGATTTTTGGATATTCTGTTACAAGTGTGTTGACTTTAATGATAGGCAGGCTCTTTATGCCTGAGACCTATGTACAGTAACAAAGATAATTACTACTTCTGGTTGTACATCCTACTGTTTGCAAAGTAAATGATAGGGATCGTATTTTCCCTGATATCATCAGCAAAGATAGTTTAATATTTACAGAACCAGTCATTATGGCAGTGGGCATTGTATTCTCATTAATTAGTCAATAGCCCCATGCACTCTTCTGAAGGAAGGTATGATAGTTACTTCACCCAAAATACATAGGCTGAAAGTGAAGGAAGTGCAAGTTGTCTACTAAAAAATAGGTGTAGGATGGAAAAAATCAGACGTTTACCTAATAACCAATATGCTATTAACATTCTAAGCTCATCCATACATTAAAAATGAAAAAAAAATCCATGTACTATCGAATAGAAATCTTCTTTTGACCCTTTTTTAAAATCAAGTTGGGTGCCCATCCTGACTGAATTAGTGTGATAAATGTTAATTTGGTATTTTAAATTCCCCCCTTCCTTTTCATCAATTGAATCACAAGTGTCAAATGTTCAAGTTAGGAATTCTACATTAAGGATTAAATTAAGAAATAAATTTTTACTTGATAGAGATTTTCTAAGATAGGTAAGTTAAAGAGCATTAACATGTTAATTAATACACTTCTGGACCACAACTTGAGACAGGAATAAAGGTGCTGCCAGTTTTATCCCTCATCATTATAAGGATCAGCTTATGTATAATTTGGTGAGGAACTTTTCATTCACTTGCACACCTTTATACAGAATGTCCCATAAGAAATAAAAAATTCCATTTTAAAGGGCAGATTATACATCTTCAATATTGGTACTAAGATTTCAAAGAGTAAAATATATCTGTCATCTATTCCAAGAAAAAAAGGATGAGATCAACAAAATATATCCAAAATATCTAATAAGTCAATTTCAATTGAGAAAACATTAAACACTATGAAAGCTTAAACATTATGATATTTTTAGAATAATTCTATCCAGTTCATTAAAAATTTTAAAAATGAGAAAAATTCACAGGCTTCTCTTATAAGTTTTGGAAAGTGTAGTATTGACATCTTAACAAGTCTCCAATCCAACCTCATTTATTTTTACCTTTTCTTTATATAGTTTTACAAAACTGTGATATTTCTTACTTGAATGATTAAAGAAATTCCTAGGATGTTTTGTTTCCAGTTTCATGCTGCTATAGGCCTGCCTCACATCCCTGTGGCTCCCTCCATTTTTGGCTACGGCAAAGTGAATCTGTTTTTCTGTTTCAAGGCTTTGCTCTGAACTTATATAGGAACTTGGTCACCATACATAGCTACAACCTTGGGTGAGAAAAGAATTAAATGCCTCTGAAGGAATCTTTAATAAGGGATAAATGAGAGATGGTGAATAAATATCTTTGCTTTGTGAGGATAAATACAATGGATGGAGTTTCTGGAAAATCTCAATAGGAGAGTTGCAACACCAACCACTAAGAATCCACAGCAAAGCCATGCCTTTTACAACAGAAGAAAACTTAAAATTTTTAAAAGACCTCCTGAATCCATGGTAGAGACAATACCCTCCTGTGGGACATCAAGTGATTATGGGATTGGAGCTGTCAAAAATGAACTACATAAGTATTTTCTAATCTACTGAATCATAATTGTCAGGCAAGCATTGCAGCAACACATTGTACAATAGAAATGGTACATGTGGGATTGAAGCTAAAACTGGAGGGCAAAACGTGTAAGTTACCTCAATGACTAGGCCAAACCCCTTTGTAACATGGCTTTGTTATACTTTCCTCTATCTTTCTTCTCATTCCTTTGGCCTCATGGCTACAGTAGGCTAGCCAAGAAAACTAGGTTGGAATAAGCTACAGTTTCTTCTTCTACAGCTGCTCTTGAGGTATTGATTAATAGACATTATTTCCTGTTCTACTCCCATTCTAGATTTGGATGGCTAATGATGAGAGAAATCTAGTTTGGGTGGGTGAAGGAGAAAAGAGCTCTACTTTGAAGCCCAATATGGTGCTCAGCTTGAGGAGGTCCAACTCAGAAACTTGGCAAAGTTAATTCCAGGAGCAATATTAAAAAAACAGGAGAGGGGAGCAAAGGTCTACATGCTCTAGGCTTTCATCCTTTGGAATAAAGAATCAGGAAGGCACTTTGCATATATCTCAGAGGGCCTATGAAAATAACCTTCATAGCACACGATTTATTAACATTTTCTCTATCACTGTCTCACCTTGATTGTTGTGTTTTCACACTCCTTCACTTTATTTTACCTCACAAACTGAATTCATGCATCCAAGATTTTGTATATCACCCAAAGAATAATAGTTATAATAATAGCTAGCTATGTATTATCCTGACTCCTGATTTTGAATAGTATTTTCTTCTTGCTTGCAGAAATATGAAAGGGTAGTAAGAAATAACCGCCTTAAATATATGACTCTTTTTATCTTTTGTATTTTATAAATAGCCCAAACTCACTGAAGAGATTATGATTAATAATTTAGATGGAGTGGAGTAGGCAAAAATGCCTTTGTGAAACTAGTGGAAGCAGAGATTTAGAACCCCAAGATTTTCGTGGGTATTATGAAAGATGAAGCTGAGTGCTGCTTCATAGCACTGCACAAAGGGTGTAGTATGACCTCAGAGAAGATGTCTGCCTGGCGCAGGTAGGGGGTTTTTGCACTCAGAAAAGTTTCCCATTGCTCATAGATAAGCAGAATTGCTTGACACAAAAGAGCACTGAGAATTTGAACAAACTGAATTTTGGCAGTAGCTGTATTTGATGCATTGAAATTGCTCTTGCTAATTAAGCACCACTTAATCATTCTATATTCTAGAAAGAAAAGTGGGTGTGGTTTCAGTAATCAATAATATGGATTTTTCTCATTTATTATGTGTGGGTGCTCTTAATCAGGATTGTATTAATTTAAAGAAATTAAATATTAATTTCTGGATTCATAACCATTGTGCGTAACACTTGGATTAATCCATTTCGATTTCAGATAGTCTTAAAAGGTTGTTGTTATTAACACTTTGTGTGTGCCAAACATTTTTCTATATCAACTATATTGACTATGTCAATTAAGATCATCAAAGGAGGGACTTCCCTGGTGGCACAGTGGTTAAGAATCTGCCTGCCAATGCAGGGAACATGGGTTAAATTCCTGGTCTGGGAAGATCCCACATGCCATGGAGCAACTAAGCCGGTGTGCCACAACTACTGAGCTTGTGCTCTAGAGCCTGTGAGCCACAACTACTGAAGCCCTCATATCCTAGAGCCCACGTTCTGCAGCTACTGAACACATGTGTCACAACTACTGAAGCCTGCATGCTCTAGGGCCTACGTGCCGCAACTACTGAGCCCACGTGTAGCAACTACTGAGCCCGCATGCCTAGAGCCCATGCTCCACAACAAGAGAAGCCACTGCAATGAGAAGCCCGCACACTGAAATGAAGAGTAACCCCCACTTGCTGCAGCTAGAGAAAACCCGCACACAGCAATGAAGACACCATGCAGCCAAAATAAATAAATTAATTAATTTTAAAAAGATCATAAAAGGAAAATACCTCCCATTTCACTTGAGAATGAAAATAAAAATATTGTTGAATAATTTGAAAATGAAGTAACTTGTTTTTTTAGAATCAATATGTCTGTATATTATGTATGTTTATATTGGATTGTATAAATATGTTTATATTGGATTTTATCAGTTCTAAGATTCATATTTTTTATATTTAAATATCTATAAAGTTAACATGTCCAACAATTGATGGCTTATCATACTTTAGTGGGAACAGTTTTTTTTTTTCTTAATAGTTTCTTTCTCAGAGGTACATAAAATACCAGTTTGTCTTATAATTGAGGTTGCTTAAATTAGATAAAATAGAAATTAGACATTTTAAGTTTCTTTAGTTTATGCTATATTCCAGAATTTGATATCAGTTATTAAAAGGCATACTTCAGAATGTTAACTGCTTCTACAATATGTGTCCAAGACATGTTAATGTACACCAAATCCTTGCCTGCCACATTATATGAGTTACTACAAGTCAAGATTTTCTTTTTTCATAGAAAACATTTAATTGATTTCCAGAATCAGAGTAATACACTACTTTTCTAAGTTACCTCAGTTGCTTAGGGTGTAATTCACAAGCAAATTGGTCACAAGGCAGGGGGATTATTCTCATGCTTTACTGACAAAGTAGAGATGGACAGTAAACAGGAGGACCTTGTGAAACAGTGTATAAAGGATTAGTCAAAAGACAGTTTCTCCTTGAGGAAAAATTTTAAAGTGGAAATATTCAACTTCTTTGTAATACTCAGTCACTTATTTGTCACATGATTTACTTGATTTATATAAAATCAATATATTTGTAAATACATTATTGTACTGCAATATTTTAAATTACATCATGCAATCTTAAAAGGTAAGGAAGTTTTTAAGATAGCTATCAGAGAACAATTAGGTTAGAGCAAGTGGGTGCAACATATATCTTTTCTTATTCAATTCAGGCATATTTGGCCACAGACAGATACATAGTGATGTTATGTATTTCATAATTCTATTACTGGTTTCTACATCTCTTCCTATTTATTATAGGAACAGTCGATTTCTGAAACTGATGATACTATACTACAGAAGCTTTTTCTAGAAGCCAAATAATTATACTTTTCTATGCTAATATCAGACTCCCAGTTATCCTAAGCTTTGCTACAAAGCAGTGGAAAATTTTCATGGCTATGATATAGGAGAGAAAAAGAGTATGTGCAATTACATAATAAGGAGACTAAAAATACATGGCTAGACTTTAAAAATCTGGTAAACTCTGGTTAAGGTTAAATGAATAGTGAGGGCAGATAATGAGGTTAGAAAGTTGAATAAGATGGAAATATGCATAAAGTTAGAAAAGTTGACCAAGAGGTATATAATTATAAATAATAATAAATGGAAACAGTGACCTAAGATTCAATGATAGCAGTATAAACAGGGAAAATTTTCAGCATAATAAATAGGGGGGAAATCCAAAATGTTAAGAGAAAAGAAAAGGTAAAATCATTGCAAATGGAGAAAAAATGGAGGCAAAATATATAAATTAAGAAGCTGGAAATTGATAAATGAAGAAGATGAGCACAACAAGAAAATGTAGAAACCTTATCACTGAAAGGAAAAGAAGTAAAAGAAAGATAAGGGATAAGAAAGGACAAGATGAAAGAAATCAATCCCACAAGATATGTGACTCTTGTCAGCTATAGGTGAGAAAGATGTTTCATTTCAGACAGCAGGAAATGAAAGCTTGATAGGTTGAAACTGGTTGAACCTTCTAAGAGTTTAAATGAAAAAAGTAACCACTTTGATGATAAAAAGCAAAGTGAAATACAATTTTTTATTTATGCTTAAGCCAAGGATCATTTTAGTGCTTCTACAAAGCAATGCATTTTCAGCAAAAAATTATCAACATGTTAAAAATTAAATTTCAGACAGCATATGAGGAAATGCATAATATAACTTTGCTGTATTATATATTATACTTTTGAGATAATAAGAAGTTTGTTGTAAGATGTAAATTAATTTTTAGGATCTCTCTGGATCTATTGTGTGAACATTTGACACATATTGCCTACTGTACCTCCTTAGGCTATGGTAGTGTATTGAGATGGAGACTCACCAAAGAGAGAAGAGAAAATCCAAAGTATGTACATTCACTCATTCATTCATTTACTCACTCACACATACATATTCCTAGTTTATTTCTGTCACAATGTTAGGCTCTGAAAATTTAAAAATGAGTTAGCCACTGTCTTTTTCCTTTAAAACTCTGAAGTAATAAACAGAAGAAGAGAGAGATAAGAAGTCAAGGTCATTGGAGAGAATGATAAATGTTATCATTCATATATGTATAGAATACTATGTTGAGAAGAAAGTGTTCCACAGGATGAAATTTCAAGACAAGAGTCAGAGAAAGCAAATCAGTGCAGGACTAAGAGGGCAGCTAAGAAAGGGCAAATTTCATTCTATTTACATTTCAATAAAAATCAAGTGACAATTATTTTCATTTCAATGAAAATCAAGTGACAAAATCAATAATAAAATTACTTTTAAAATAATTCCTGTACACTTGTTCCTTTTTGTTATATTTATCATGGTTTTCAGATAATTAGTTAAAAACCAAAATAGTCTTGTAAAACTAATGGTGCTTTTTACTTAAAGAGGAAGGAGGGGTACAAATTAGAGGGAAAATATTTAATGTGGATGAATGCCACCTTTTTCCTCATCACCACATAGGTGTGTGTATAAATAGAAATGTACTCCATACCCTTCAGACACAAAAATCACAAACACACGTGCATTTATTTTCTGAAATTTTTGTGAGACACTTTTTGGGCTCTGGGAATAGAAAAGTTCTACCTCCAAGTATCAAAAATTATTGAAAAGATACACACACAAATTGGAAGCATGAAAACATTTTCTTGTGCTAAAAAGTCATCCTTCTTAGTGTGAAACTTGTGAATATGTAATACTACATCTCAAAAGGGGCTTGTGGATGTAATTAAGGCTACAGACCTTAAAATAGGTATATTACTCTGGATTATCAAATTGAACCCAATCACCCTTCTGAGTGAACAATTTCAGAAGAGGAACATTCAGCCTATGCCTAATCCTAAGCTTACAGGTTGCAGCAGCCCATTCTGACAGCTTGATTGTCAACTCATGAAAATCTCTGAAACAGAGGAAGAGACACTTCAACTAAGCTACTTATAAATTCCTGACCAAAAGAAAATAAAAGATAGCAAAATTTGTATTTTTAAGTTTATGTTTTGGACTCCAAGAAATAAATAATAAATTTTATGTAATCACAATTTCTATTTTTCAACCTCACATTTTATTCTCAATAAAATGGTGCCAAGTCATTATTAATGTTATCTCATAATCTTCTTTTTCATGTCCATATGAAGTGTAAAATATAAGACCAAATTATCCAGGTTTCTGTGTAACAGTGCTTGTGACCTCCTATTTGCACTGCCATATTATATACAAATAAAGTCTGAAAAAATGATTTAAAGATCTGTTAGTTCAAAGCAGATTTTAGCATTTGGAAAGTAATTCATTTTTCTTAAGTTGTTCCCCTTTTTAAAAAAAAACTATGATATATGACTATTAACTGCTATAATCAAACCTCCACTTTCATTCTTGCAAGTAGTATATGGAAAGAAAGCATGAAAACTGAAAGAACAGGATCACTTACTACTTTAAATTAATAGAGTTTAGTAGAATTGAACAACTTATTTAATGATGTTGTATTTCTATACAGTGCCTAACACTGGAGTTTTATTATTTTATCTGAGTTCTTTAAAGGAATTCAAAAAGAATATTTATGTGTGTATCAGCAAAAGTAAGTGATAAGCAGATAAAGTTGGAAATCTATCTGCTCCATATAGGATAGAGATTGGGTCAAAATGTGATCAATAATAAATGAATTATCATATAAGACCTCACTGTTTACAAATATTCCTCAGACTTTGATTATTGTATATAGGTCTATCATGAAAGCTACCATGCATATTCCCTTAGAAAACCTAAACCAAGTTTCTTTCTTGAGAGAAATTGTAAAGGGTCACATTCCATAAAATATCATTTGACAACAACTGAGTGGGCCAGGGAAGAACAACTGACCCAGGACTCACAATTCAGAAGCTGACCAGAAACATATGAGGCAATTTGGCATGAAAATAACTATGTTCTCAGAGAGAGACAATGTTGGATACAAGGACATCCTCCACTTTGGCAAGCACAACTAGAAAATATAAAATAATCCAGCAGCTGTTAGAACAGACAATTAAACTGGGTATAAATGTAAGATATGAAACAGGAGAGGCAGTGATTGATAGTAAGTTGTGAGTAAGAAGAAACTACAAATAAGCAAAAGCCATCGGTCAAGAATCTATAAAGAGTATCAGTGACAGATGCAGTAAAAGAGGAATAATGAGAAAAATGCCAACCATTATAGAGATTTATAAATTACTAATTACAAAGAAATGATAAAATATAGGATATTAAACGCGTTCACTCACCAAGAACAGAAATGACCCAAAATAAGAAATAAAAGAGAAGAAATAACAACTTATACCCCCAAAATAAAAAAATCATAAGAAAATACTAAGAACAGCTATATGCCAAAAAATTGGACAATGTAAAAGAAATGGGTAAATTTCTAGAAACATATAAACTGCAAAGACTGAATCAAGAATAAACAGACAATTTAAAGAGAACAATCACTAATAGTGAATTTAAATTTGTAATAAAAAAAACTCCCAGCAAATAAAAGTCCAGGACTGGATGGCTTCACAGGGGAATTTACCAAACATATAAAGAAGAGATAATACCTATCCTTCTCAAACTATTCCAAAAAATTGAAGAAAATGGAACACTCCCAAATTCATTCTATGAGTCCACCATCACCCTGATAACAAAACCATACAAAGTCACTACAAAAAAAGAAAATCACAGACAAGTATCTTTGATGAATATGAATACAAAAATCCTCAATAAACTTTAGCAAACCAAATCCAACAATACATAAAAAGCTTTTTACACCATGGTCAAGTTGGTGTATCCAGCATCACAAGGATGGTTCAACACATGCAAATCATTCAGTGTGATACACCACATTAACAAAAGGAAAGACAAAAACAATATGATCATCTTAATAGACACAGAAAAAAGATTTGACGAAATTCAATATCCATTCATGATGAAAACTCTCATCAAAGTGGGTATAGAGGGAACATATCTCAACATAATATAGGCCATTTATAGCAAACTCACCACTAATATCATACTCAACTGTGAAAAGCTGAAAGCCATTCCTCTAAATTCAGGAATAATACAAGGATACAATACACTCTTAACATGTTCTAAATTCAGCTCCCATTCTCCCTGCCCTGTCAAAACTGTTCTTCATTATTTCAGTTATTGGAAAGTCCACTTGCTTTAAATAAAAACTTTCACTTGCTTTAAATAGAAATCTCAGTGACATCCCGGATATATCCTTTTCTCTCAGAATCCACCTTCATTCTATCAATATATTTTATAGGCTTTATCTTCAAAGCACATTTAGAATCTAACCACTTTCCACCACCACAAGTGTTATTATCTTAATTCAGGCCACCATAATCTCTGGCCTGGATTATTACAATAACCTCCTGATAATTTCCAGCTTCTTCTCTTGTCCTTTTCACTTTATTCTTAGCCTAGTAGCCAGAGTAACCCTAAAATAAAATATGTCAAATGATGTCACTCAAATCTTGATGTCCCCAATGCTCCCCATATCAATAATACTAAAACTAAACTCCTTTAGCACGTAATATTTATCTATCTGAAACTGATTTTTATTATATTTATTTGCCTGTAAAATTGGTATCAATGATATACTTATTACCTAAGGAAGTTGTGAGAATTAAATTAATATTTGTCACTTATAAAGCACATTATGAGAAACAATATTCAATGATTAAACCATTATCATTATTGTTGTTATCTCATATTTTTGATCTGGTCCCCTGTTTGGTCTGTGATATATTTTTTTCAAGAATATCCCAATATTTCAGTATTTTCCTTTTTCTTCTACTCCTCAAAGTATAAAATTGTATAAATCCAGTTTCCTTGACTTCAGAGCAGAGACCTAATATATTATTTTATTTATTACAATCAGTCCAAAAATTTAATGTTTGTTCATTATACATTCTCTCAGATAATTAATTTGAATTCCATAGGGATCTACAAAGTCATATTAAAAAAAAGTGAATTTATGTAGTATACATTATAGAATTCCAAAAGAGAGATGTTGATACGATGGAGATTTGGGGTACCTCACATTTCACAATGTGCATATGTTCCTATCTCAGTGCATGGGAAGTTACTTGGAACTGGAATATACTCTTATTTTTCTTAATATGTTAATAAAGCAGAATATGTTGTGACTTTACTTGAAGGATGTATTTTAGAAATTTTTTGAGAAGCTTATTTACAAACACATGCACAAAATCATTTCTACTTTTCCCTTAAGCCACTATCACTGCAGTCAAACACACACCTGAGTTCAAAATTTCAATGACCAGTTTCTTGTGGTTTTACCTCAGATACTTGTTTACACTCAAACAATGGTTCCATATTCATTATTACTTTTTATAATTCTGATTAATCAGAATCATTCCTGACAAATAAGAAGTAAGTTCTCCTGCTATTTTAACCAATCATTCCATTACCTCATGTGTACAAAATGAGATTAATCAGGCTGAACAGTGGAGTGAGGAAGTGACAATCTTAATTAATTTGCCAGGTAGAGAAACCAATTGGGAAAATTAAAACATGTCTTATAGTAATAAGGGAGCAATGAACATAAGCAAATAGATGAAAAGATTAACAATAAAGCAAAATTAATAAAAATGGAGGTGAGGTATATCAGAAAATACAAAATGCTTAAAAACAAGAGCAATAATAACAAAAATAATTATGCAATGTGTGAGAGGCAAATATCAGGATAGTAAGAAAATACTAATACAAATTTTAATCATTGCTCAAAGGGTACAATTTAAAAAGAGCCTAATGTATGTGTATAAGTGTCAGAATAACCATAGATACAATGCAAAATGATAACGAAGGTTAGTCTAGTTAACATCCATCACCATACACTGTAACAATTTTTTTTCTTGTGATGAAGACTCTTAAGACCTACTCTCTTAGCAACTTTAAAATATTCAATAAGTAATTATTAACTATAGTCACAATGCTATACATCACATACCTATGACTTAGTTTATAACTGGAAGTTTATACTTTTTGACTCCCCTCACTCACTATCTTGTGAACTTTTTATATGTGCTTAATTTGAACTAAAAATTGAAATAAAATAATTGACTTATGTGTTAAAATAACAATGAATTACTTTTCTGAGACAAATGACTTCTCCCCGTATCTTTTACTTTAAGAAAATTGTGAGAAAAAATGTATGTCATATATAGAAAACTTTAAGTATCAATCTTTACATTAACACTTTAGAATACTTAAATTTTAATGTGATCTTAAGCTCAAAAATATAATATTTATTTAACTTTATTAAGTTGAATGTAATGACTCCATATTCTCGATATTCAAAAGTGGCTATTTTAGTTGCTCTAAGAATAGAACAGTAATTCAGTGAGAAAAGAAAAGAAAAAAATAAGCTAAATATTACCTAACTGCAAGTCATATAAACATTAATAAAAACACACTGGCTTGAGAAAGAAAACCCTGGACACAGACATATTTTCCCATCTTCACTGAGTGGGTAAAAAAAAATAGAGTGAGATAAACCTAATCTCAAGAAGCAGGTTTAAAAAGTCAATATTGCAGCTTGATAAATAGAGGATAGAATTTTGAAGGG
Organism: Delphinapterus leucas; assembly: GCF_059928025.1. NCBI lineage: Eukaryota > Metazoa > Chordata > Mammalia > Artiodactyla > Monodontidae > Delphinapterus > Delphinapterus leucas. Next base: position 37,101,351 of record NC_143146.1, on the reverse strand, counting down.
TATTGGACTCTTCTTTCCTTGAAGTTATTAAGAATAAAATTCTTATGCTTTACACTGAAGACAAGAGAAATAATAAGTGAAACTCAAGGTGACTTCCAGTCTTATTTTTGGATTCTAAGGAATAATGCATTTTTTTGGAAATAATATTTAGAATCAAAATATAAGGAAGTCACAGAGACTGGTGCAGCTGGCAACAGGGAGAAAATGTTTCAATAATTCTTGTGAAGCAGCAGGGGAAGCAGGTTATTTTGTATGTGAGCACATGGGAGAAATAGTGTCTAGGCCTGATTATCCCCTGCCCCAAATGGACATGCCACTGCTATGAAGAAATTCCATCTAGTCTTTAAAATGAGTGTGAACTGAAGTAATGTAAAGAGGAGCTAGCCAAGCACAGGTAATCAAAATCTATCAGAAAGCATTATAGTTGGCATTGGGCTTGTTCTGTATAGAATCAAACTAGATGAAACTAGTGCCTTGCCCTCCAAGACTCCAGCTTCCATCTGTCAGTTACATTTTGGACTGTTCTGGTATTAAAAAAAAAAAATGCTTTCAATAATAAACCAAGAGTATAAATTTTCTCCTTTAGAAACACCTCTTCCTGGTTCAGTACAATTGAACCTGTGTTCTGCCATCCAGATAAAGCATTCTTAAGAACTAAGGGAAAGTATGGGGAAAATCAATATACAGAATAATTCATCTTCTTTGTCAGTAACAAAAGTGCATGGGTGGTACCCTCTTGTGAACAAAGAGAGATAAATTGTTGAGTGTTGGATAATCATTGAGATTTTAATGAAATTTGGTATCTGTGTGTTCTATGTTATAGGTGATATAAAAAAAAAATTCTGAAGTAATAGCAGTACTAATGAGTTTATCACAACAATGCACTATTTCTTTAAGTATATCCGATGCATTTCTCCATAATGACTACTTCACAATCTCACAAGGGAGGACAGGGAATCATTTGTGACAAACTTGCATTAATGACAATGAATTTTGATGAGAACTTTGCTAATGGAGTTTTATCTTATGATGGATGTGAGTTGTGGCAGGTCAGCAACACCATCTTAGTTGAAGGAGAACATAAGGACAAACTATTATCTATGTTAAAAATTCAGAAGATATTCTATTTCAATCATGATAAATTTTCAGCACAAAACGCACAGGGTGTTTTCCAGTTTGATTTTTCTGAATAATCACTCATCAAACTGACATACACATCATTTTAGTGTTGAAATTTGAAAAACATATAATACCTTTATACCAGAGACTTAATGGAGTTTAACTCACTATATTACTATTCAGGTATATTTACGATACACTTAGAGATGCATAGATTTTTAGTATTACAGCACAATCAGGGCAAGCTGATTGAACTTTGTTTATCCCAGGATTGTAGCATGTTTGAGTAATACTGGATGACTCTCTAAACAGATCTAGAAACTTGAGTAAGAGGCTCTATGGTGAATCAACCTTTATCCTCTAAGAGAATCTCACACAACTTTCGGGAAAGGAAGAATGGCTAAAAGATATTTAATACACCATCATATCTCACATAGAATATCCTCTGACCCAGCCCCTCATGCACTCATGTAGTAAAGCAAGAGGCCTGCAAAAAGAATTTTGAAAAGTGTATGTTGGGACATTGAAAATCTCAGGAATTCTGCAGTAGAAGACACCTTTAGAGCACATGATTGCAACTTTAATGTAGACCTTCAAGGACTTGATAAAGGTCACTCACAGCAAGGGTGTTGGAAGCAGCATCACTTTTTTAGTGGCCATTGGTGTTAGTTTTGCCACTTTGAGTTTGCATTATAATACAAGATAACACCCTAGTGAAATGGAGCTGGAAACGTGAAGAATAGAGTATGTCAACTTGCACTGTTTGGTCAAGTTGTGAAATACTACTTACGTGATCAAAGAATGAGCTGGCAGAGGTGCGAAGGGAGCTCTAGTTCTCACAATGCATGTAAAATCATATAAATCTTGTTTATTTTCCATTTATGAATATATCTGTTGACCACAGATTACATAAAAATAAGAACATCAAAACCCATTATAGTCATCAATATGGAACCAGAATACGGATTTAACTTCCAGATTAATGTTTCCATCTTTTAGGCTTTTTTTCACTGCACAAAGGATCACTTCTAATATAAACACTCATATTAAAGACATCTGTCACATTGTAGGAGATGATGCCAATGTCCTGCCCAAATCCCTCTAACCTAATCCAAACAGCCAATTTCTGCATCTATTTCTATATTCTTTCTAGAACACTAGGTGGCTTTATAGAACATTTTCTGGCCCAGTATCCAGAAAGGCAAAATGTGCCTGTGATTTACCATCTCCCACCCTCCAACCAATTTCTCTCTGCTCCCTTAAGCTACCAAATCTTTACCTCCCAGCCCACCCAAGTAGCTTCAACCTAAATGTCTCAAATCTCTCATATCTCAATGGTGTTTTCCAGCATTTCCCAGAATTTCCTTATGGGATCAATAACATCCTTTTTTTAACTACATTTCTTTACCATTTCACTTCCCACTTCCTCACCTTTCTGTGTTTCATGCAACTCCAAAATAAACTATAGGCACTTACATTCTTGCGTCACGGTCTGTTTGAGGGGAAACCCAAACATGCTACTCTATGACTTTTCTTGAATTAATTTCTAAGTTAATTTTTCATAAAGTAGAATGTAGTGCAGAGCTAAAGGTACATGATTATTGAAGGAATAAATGAATTATAACAATGACATATGAAATAAAGGTCATGTTTCCTTAAGGAGGCTTTCCAGATTTTTATTTGTTTAACTGAATATCTAGTCAAAGGAAAAAATAACAAGATAAAGCAGTGGGAACTTTGGTTATTTGGTGATACTTTCTTTGCTACATCATTAAAAATGTCTGAAATGATTTGAGGTAGTTTTCTTTCATTGAAGTTTTTCTGCAATAATATGGGCACCCAATTGCAAATTTGTACTGGTTAAAAATTAGTACAAATTTTTAATATAAATGAACAGTTTTGTTTGAAAGTGGGAATGGGTTTTGCATAGTGGTTTTCATCTATTTATATACAGAAATAAAGAAAAAGGCCCAGATATAATGAAGTGACTAAAGGGAAGTGATGCAATGGAGTACAAGATGATAGAAAAATTACACTTTTCATCGAGGTTCACTATGTTGCTACCAAAGTAATAACATGAAATGTCTCATTTACAAATGGAAAGTAGAACTATTATAATAATGAATGAAGAAAAATAAAACAATAAATAAAAGTTTAAATCTTTTCTTTCAAATAATAGGTAATGTATCACTTAAATATTAGCATAAGTTAGATCTTTCCTAATTGCTTTTTTCTTCCCTAAGCTTTGAAGCACCACTTCACTATGTGAACAGATATTCATTTCACCATTTAAAAGTAAAAGAACCTATTTATTTCACAGTGATCTTATAGAAATACTGGATATGCTTGTTTAGAAAATAAATTTAAGAAACAGATAATGCATATCTCTACAATGTTCAATAGTCTTGATTATTATACACATACAATTTGTTCATTGTTATCACATAATAAATCTTATACAATCATATCTCGGAGATATACATAAATATATATATATATATATATATTTTTTTTTTTGTGGTACACGGGCCTCTCACTGTTGTGGCCTCTCCCGTTGCAGAGCACAGGCTCCGGACGTGCAGGCTCAGCGGCCATGGCTCACGGGCCCAGCTGCTCCACGGCATGTGGGATCTTCCCGGACCGGGGCACGAACCCGTGTCCCCTGCATCAGCAGACGGACTCTCAACCACTGCGCCACCAGGGAAGCCCTCTCGGATATATTTGACTTCCTTTAATCTTCATCCCACAGTGAAAATCCAGGCTGTCTGTATACAATGCCTTGTGTAATAGAAAAATTGTGTACTAAAATAATTTTGGAATAACTTAAGAAATAAAGATTTCAGGTGAAAGGAGAGAGAAAATGAGAGAATATTACTGAAAGGAAGTTTGTGCATGTGTGTTTGTGCATTACTATCCAAGGTTTTAACATTGCTTTAAAACTCTAAGGTAAAATAATAATTTTTGCTTAAGTAATTTGAAGTTAATATTTACCTTTATTATCAAAGTAAAGCAATTTACCATGATTCCTATCATTTTAGATCTATGCTTGATAATTACTTCATATTTTAATTGAGAAGGTACTTGAAGATAAAGGAAGAAGAAAAAGGACACATTCATATGTGTCTCATTGTAGATATGTGAAATAAACAGACTTTATAGTAATTGTGGAGAATGCATGGGGTATTTTGCTCCTGGTATTACTGTGTAGGAAAAAGTATATGTAGGAATTACACAACATATTTGAAGTTAGGAAAAATTTTAAATGCCATTATTTTTCAAAATGCATGTAGCTACCACTGTTTCTAATAGTGACATTTTAAAACACAAAATTCCTGCTTTCATGGAGCCTCTTATACAGCCTTGGGTATAAGAGGATAAATACTTTTTCAGTCTTTTTCTTTTTTTTTCTTTAGTGTCCAGTAATTTAAGTCTTTGGGCCTGTTTTGTGTCTTTTCACATATCTACAGTAACCTTATACTCATGTCTGACCACTAAAGGAAAAGTATATTCTCAGTACTAACACAGAAAGGTTATCATTTGAATTATTAATAAGACAGAAGCAGACAATTAGCTAGCCAACTGAGTATGGGAAGACTGCTTTATTTTAGTCGACCTGTTAATTAACAGATAACTGAATTTTCAGTTGAATTATTTATATAAATAACTTATTTATTTTTATACTACATAAAATATGTATTAAAATGTCAAGATTGAATTCTAAGCAAGGATGACACAGATGTCTCTTTTAGGCTCCTGGCTGATTTTTCTTGTGCTGATATACAATTTGAAACATTATGACAAATTTGTGGACTGTGGAAGTCTGGGATGGAGACAAAGCCTCAGAATAACATGAGTCAAGGCAGCGTGGGTATTAAATCTAGTAAGAAACTAGCTCACTTAGCAACTTGATGCCATCTAGCCTAATATCTTCTAAACTAAAGTATGCATCCCACATGAATTACTACTAGAATTGGCATAAAACATCACAAAGATTCAAAGCAGAGGACTAAAAATTCAGTATAAAAAAAAGTGTTCAATTTTTTTTAATTTAAGTAATTCAACAAGTGACAGAATAATTATAAATTTTTCATTGGCTTTCATTGAGGAAAATAAAACAATAACCTTATTTGTAAATGAACTCTGGTTTCTTCAAACGTGTTATACTGGAAAGAGAATTTTGACACAGGGAAACCTAAATTCTGGTTCTGAATGCTAATTGACATTTGACAAATAACAACATTGAAATCCATTGTCTTCAGCTGTGATAATGAGAGAATGCTTCATATATGTTAGTTTTCAAGATTGGAGTCAGTATATGCAAACCATTCTACACAATATATGTAATGCACACATAAAAAGAGTGAGACAAATAAGATAAAAAATGATAATCTTTATTTACAATTTGAGTACCTAGCTACAGCTCATATCACTCTGTCAATTCTATTACTTAGTTTTGTTACTTCAGAAGTGATTAAGATTTCTTATTCTCTTCAGGAAGTTTGAGTGCTTCTCTCAGAAGTGATTCAGTTGAGATCTGAAAGTAGAGTATAAGAGTGCCCAATAGAAGTAGGGAATTCATACTAGGTATGCTAGGTTGGACGATGTGGCAGAAAGGAGTGTGTTGGGAGTGACCAAGGAAATAAAAGCGTCATTGTTGTTGGAGCAGAAGAACCTTGGGGATGCTGGTGAATCATCAGGTGTCAGATGTATGTTACGTAAAGTATGCACTGTGAGAGATACTTTAACTTAAGAACAATGGGAAGTTTTAAAGTTACTTTTATTGAGTTACAAAATGACTAAACCTGTCTTTCAAAGAATGCTTTAAGTAACATAATATTGATTGATAGTACTGAAAGAATTAGTGATGATATTTTGTAGTGGTTGGAGAGGCAAAGAACCAGATGACCAAAATGAGAAGTCAAAATATACCTCTTAGAATCATCTAGATTATGCAACAGGAACAAAGTTTTGCAATTTACCCCAATAAAGGTTAAATTTTAATTCATGTTAAATATCTATTGAAGGTCAACTGCAGCTCTGTTCCTTGACATCTTAACTTTCAGTCCCAGCTGACGGAAGAGCCTGTACCTGGAACGCTGCTGGTAGTCTTGGCAGCAGGAAAATGGCAGAGGAAATGTTGGCTCTTAAAGTTTCTGTTGTGCAGTGACATGTCATTTCCTCACATATTTTATTGAGCAGGTCACAAACCCTATTCTGACATTAATGAGATGGGGAAATCTTTTCAGGGAGAGGCACTACAGGAAAGTGAATTGGAATAAACTAATATAGTTTAACACAAAGTAAGGAGCCTATGTTTTATTACGGAGTCAGCAGAGAACCAGTGAACAACTTCAAAAAGAAATGCATTTAAAAGTAGTGCATACGGGGCTTCCCTGGTGGCGCAGTGTTTGAGAGTCCGCCTGCCGATGCAGGGGACATGGGTTCATGCCCCGGTCTGGGAGGATCCCACATGCCGCGGAGCGGCTGGGCCCGTGAGCCATGGCCGCTGAGCCTGTGCGTCCGGAGCCTGTGCTCCGCAACGGGAGAGGCCACAACAGTGAGAGGCCCGCATACCGCAAAAAAAAAAAAAAAAAAAAAAGTAGTGCATACACATGAAGGCATAAAAGCTAAGTAAGGAGTATACAGAAGTCAGTATCTGTTACTCACTTAACAAACCATGAGAAACCTATTCTGATTTCTGGACTATATAACCTTAAATGGCATAGCAGTTATATATATATATTGATATGTCATATAGTTTTGTGAAGGAAGTTATATATACATATATGTATATATCCTAGTGAAGTGTTTGATTCATAATTGTCACCTCATTATTATAGCTAACATTATCCAAGATATATTTCTTTACACAAACTTGTAATACTAGTAGTTATATTTTCAGACTTGGTCTTGATGGCTCTACCAGGTCTACTCTATTGTTTACAGGCAAATATAAACTATCCCTGTTTTCCCTTTCACCCAAGTTTGTTCAGAAGCCTACATTTCTTATAATACTTTGTCACTGTCAAACTCTAGACACGCAGTAGGTGTTTCAAACTTCAAATTCCTCAGCCTTGTGTCATAAGAAAGACTTTTTTTCATATTTCAAAATCTTTGAATTCTCATATATTTATATGAACATATATATATATATTATGTAAATAGTCCGTAAGGATAGAACTTTACAGAGAGAGGCATTACTCAAAATCCTTGAGTACAGAGCACCATAGTTTGTAATTTCATTCATATTTTATCCATTTACTAATTATATAATCAACATTCACCAAAATAAATTACCCCCATGATTTAATACATATGCTAATTTTCAAACTTTTATTTTGAATATAACTATGGAACTACTGTGAATATAATTACTGGTCTAAGACTCCATGTAATTAGAATCTATGTACACAATGACAAATTAGTCATTAACTGTGAAAATCTCAGAGTAACTGTGCACTCTGCTGTGGTTACCAATTCTGGTTTTGACAGGGTTCACTTAATGAGCCATTTATTTTCTCTTAAACTCAACTGCATCATCAATGTAAACAATGAATATGGTTGCAGTGTTTATGTGTGGGTTCATTGTGAATCCAGACATTATTCATAAGGAAAGACTTTAGATGTAAGAACAAGGAGCACTAACATTATTGAAAAGGGGAGGGGTGTATGATGCTCTTGCCATAACAAAAGGAGTCATATCAGACAAGAGTAATGAATTTGTTTGTCAAATTGTGGTCATTCAATCAAAAATAATTTTTAAAATTCTAAATTATTTGTAGAATATTCCCTATATGAGATAGTAACAAAAATAGAAGCTACAGCACTTCAAGTAATTATAAAATATTAAAAATTTACTATTATAAATGTCATTTACATGGACTTTTAAGTGGATTTTTGATTTTGTGTTTTTTTTTTTGTTGCTGTTGTTGTTTAGCAGAAATAGGAGGGATTATCTATCTGTGTATCTACCTAGCTATCTAGCTAGCTAGCTTTCATTTATCTTTATCATTTAAATTGTCAGAAGAAGAGCTTGGCTTCCCATAGAGTGCTAAGTGTAAATGGAACACACTCACGAAAAGGTTGGGCATGAGTGAGAGTCTGGGATTTGGGTAGACAGACTAACATGGAGCTAGCATTTTGGTTGAATGAAGCAATGTACCGCAGGAGTCTAGGTCAAATAAAGATCAAGCTCTGATTTTAGTTGCTGGTTGATCATTTTGTGGTAAGAAATTTGACTTCTCAGGAATGGTCTGGCCATTGTCCTAGCTCCTGGGAGGTAAGTTCTAAAAGCTTTGAATTTCTGGAGTTATGGAAGTGTCCATTATTCATGGTGGACCCCTCTGACAACACCTAATATTTTATGTTAATAAGGTAACTCATGATGTCAATAGTTGTGCTAATGAGATGACACAGGTTGGGGGCTGGCAACACCAGACAGATCAACTTTGTGACTAGAGGATTGTGTCTTAAGCTACATGAGACCTCTGGGGAGGGGAAGGGGCCAGAAACTGAGTTCAACCACATGGATAAAGGATCATTCATATCTACTTAATGAAACCTCAATAAAACTCTCAATTTGAAGGTCCAGTGAACTTCTTATGTCAGTAATACTTCACACACACAACCCCACACTGATGCTTGAAGAATAAAGAATCTCTGAGGACCATGGAAGCTTTAACTTTGGATACACATACATCCCTTCCTTTGATTCTAATTTGTAACTTTTCATTGTAATAAACTGTAATCATTAGGCATAGTGCTTTTCTGAATTCTGTGAGTCTTTCTAGTGAATTATTTATCCTGGGAGTAGTCATGGAGATCTTTGAATTTGTGGCTAGCTAGTCTAAAATGAGAGTGGCTCTGGGGAACCTTAAAATTGCAAGTGGCATCTGAAATGAGAGCAGTTTGGGGGAATTTTTTTCTCACATTTTAAAGTTTGGCCAAACTGTTTTGCAATTATCAAGAATAAACCTGAATTATGGTTTGGGCTGAAACAGAACTTAAGCTCAGAGAATTTAGAGACTCAGTTACTAAGATGCAAGGAATGTAGATGCAGTGACTGGACTTGGGTCACATAGTTAGAATCTGGCTAATAATTTTATACTCTGAAGACAATCTTCATTACTGCCATTACCTGGACTTCATTGTTTCATCTCAGTCTTTTTCAGCCCAAGTTATTTCAGATTTTTGTTGTATATAATGAAGTATGTTATCTAATAGATCTAACAGAGTGAATTCTCAGGGCAATCATGGCATGATACTTATATTTCTTGTTTAATGGTAATAGAAAATTTAATCTTTTTGAAAACTAGAATGTCAGCTTATAGAGAATAGTCTACTGAAAAGTCAGATAAGATAAATTTTATTTTTATGTAGTCTTTTATATAAGACAATGCTGGAAAACCACTATCACAAACACTTCATCAATACTAAATATAAATGAAGTTGGTATTACCATGACTAATGGAAAATTTTGTATTAAATCAGATCTTTTTATTTTATTTATTTATTTTAAATTTTTATTGGAGTATAGTTGATTTAAAATATTTTGTTCATTTCAGGTATACAGCAAAGTGATTTAGTTATGCATATACTTATATCTATTCTTTTTCAGATTATTTTCCCATATAGGTTGCTATCTTTTTAAGTATATGCATTTGACACCTATCTTTCAAGTATATTCATTTTTAAAATATATCCATATATTTTAAATATATACATTTGTGTACATTTGTCTTAATGATATACAACTAAATTGATTTATATGTATTAAGTGTATGCATTTTAAGTATTAGCATATATTTATATGCATTCAAAATATACACTTGAACAAATTAAAGTATTAAATATTGATATAATAATTAAAAGGTTAGTATGATAGAAGTATTTTCCAAGTTGGTAATTTTATGAAGAAAATAAAACATAATTGTTCTATTCTCAAATATATACATACATATTCAATACATATACACATATAGAATCAGTGTCACAGATAATCTATTAAATTAGATATATATTTAAGGACATGTTTATAATATTATCATGTTCCATTTTTCTATAAACTTCTCAATGTAAGAAGTGTTTTCACTGTGTCCTCTTCAAGATCTCATAAAAGATCATTCACATTGAGAACTATTTACAAATATGGAAGGATAACTTAAATACTTAAAATAATATCAAACCAAGAACATTTAAATCACCTTAACAAGAATTGTTCTTTTAACAAGAATATAAAAATAAATTGGCAAAATACTCTTAAGAAAATTGAGAACCAATGGGAACCCAAGGTAGACTGTAGAACATGCTTCAAGAACATATTTCTGTGAAGTCAACATCAAAAGTATAACTATTAGCATTAGAAGAGGAAAGAGCCAAGTGTATCTGGAAGAATGCCAGGATTGAGCAAATTGCCATCAAGGTATGTTTAGTTTACTGGAGTACAGGCATTGCAGCAAATGACTGCGTACTTAAAGGCAATAGATTTAATTGAAGGATGCCAGCTCTGTGGTAGATAAGGTAGTTTAGACATTAGTATGTTCAGCCTCATCAGAACAGAAAACATTGTTCCAGAATGTGAAACAAAATTAGCTATTCTATGGTTTTTTAACTTCTGATCTGGAATCCACATACTTTCCATTTTTGTTTTGATGAAATGACTTTTAAGTAGTTTGGGAATTGCTTAACATATAGAAGATATTTATATTTGAAAAATATGCTAAACATAAAAAAATTAGAAAGGAGCTCTCTAGAATAAATCACCACCTGATACTGTTTACATAGAGTAAAAACAGATATAGTATAAAACTTTTTAAACTGCATTTTCATGAATAATTTACATTTATCAGCTTCAGATATTTAAACAGTAAAAGAACTAATGAAGACTGAACACTTATTGCAATGTTCTTTATTCCTTTTCTTCTAAAGTCTTAATGAGCTGTAATTACATTTGCTCATATGTTGTCTCAAACATGCTTTGTTATAAAGAGTATAATAAGGAGCTGTATCTCACTTGATGAACTACAGCAGCCATATAAATGAGAAGCTACAAAACTAGAGAAGAGCCTGGAGATATTAACATCTGTGTGACTGAAGCAGCCATTTCACAATCCTGTAGACCTTAAACACGACAGACATTGAAATCTGTTCAGCACATGGAATAGATTTTTAAATATGTTTGGTTACTGCTTTCTCCCAGCTGCTGTCTGAACATGGCTTCTATAATACTAGGGAGTCTGCTTTGACATCACTGGCACGTAAAAATCATGTCTTTGATTAATATTTACTACCATAATGTGTCCACTTACAATCATAAGTACAAATTTTAATTGTACCATTGTCAAAGTCTCTCTTGGAGTGGAGAAGTTGGAATATACTTACTAAGAAGAGAAATATGAGAAAATGACTTCTGAAAACTTGGTTGTTATTTTTTTGTGTCAACTTGAGAAAGGATATTCCATAACTTTGATATAGATAGATAGATAGACAGAAAAATAGATAGATATAGATAGATAGATAGATAATTTCAACATAAATTCATCATTAAATCAGTGAATGTTTTAGTAAGCTACTTGGAAAATCAAGAACATTTATGAGTAGAAACTTTTCAATCATAAGAAGGAAATAAACACTTTGAAAGGCCATGTTTATTTCTCTTCAAAAGACAATGTTTTAAATATTATGTTAAGGTTTATTTAAAATAAATTTTCAGGAAATTTGTGATAATTTTCTAAACTGTGTGAAGTTACTACTACAAATAACTTGAAAGACCAGGCATATATGTGACAATGATCCAATATTTAATTTTCAATTATTGAAATATAACCATAAGGATTTTAATTAATAATATCAAATTGATATGTCATACAAATTACAAAAACTTTCACTTTATATCATAGATTCCAGTCTATAATTGATGTAACAACATACAACTACTAGTTTTTCTAATATAATTAATAGAATAAAATTCTCTACTCCTAACCTTTATAATAAAAAATGTTATTGGTGCTAAATATTTGAAGAAAAGCCATTGTTTCCACTTGAATGGCAATTTCATGATTTTATGAGTATATAATGAGAGCAAATTGGCATTATTATCTTCATGTTTGATATCTTTGCCATTATAATAGACTATTTCATCAATTAGTCACAGTTTAAAAATCCAGATGACATCTATTTTGAAGTTTATACAAATTATAGTAAAAAATGTTCTATATACTAGGCTATAAGTAATAAACATTTTAAATAATCACTCAGATTATTTAAAATTCCATATTTTCTTCAATTATTGAAAGATTCCTTAGGCACATTAAGGATGAGGGACAACATATGAATCCTCCACTTTCTAAGTTTATCAGTCATGAGTGAGTAAGGAGTTCCATGACACACTTTAAGAGGCTGTAACGGTCTCAGAATTACATTGCAACTTAGTTTAACTCTCAAATAATTTCTATAATGTCATTTCTTGGCCTTTAACAGATTCATATTTTCAGTTTCTCCATGTGAATGACTGTGGATTGGTATATAAAATGAGTTGGAGTTAATTAGCAGAGTTAAACTTTGAGGAAGCCTAAGTAATTGACCCAGAATTTGAAGGGTATTATGCTAATCATACTTTTTGGAGCTTAAACCTCTTTGTTTTCCCTAAAATGTAGAAAATTTGTAGTGGAACAGTATAACAGAGATTCTAAAATATGTGAATAAGTCAAACATAATCATTGTTTATTCGAAGCAGTATGCCACCAAGTTTCAAAGGTCAAGTCTGTGAAATAACTCAAGAAATATTTCTCTAAAAAAAGAATTCCATATAGTATAATAATTTCATCTCTTATTGATGCATTCCAGCAAAGTTGTAAAATTATATTCCTATTGCTTGATGTTATTAAAACAAAGACACTAGAGCAGTGAAATAAAAGAGCAACTTCTCACAAAGAACTATGAAAACCAAAATGTTTATTGCATATGTATGTTTTTCTAAACAAAATGCCCATTATTATTATTTTTTTACTTTACAAAACAGCTTTTATTCATTCTTTCAGCAAGTGCTTTTAATGTACGTCATAAATATCAGGTACACTTCTAAGTTTCAGGATATTGAGAAAAAAATGTTTTCAGAGAGCTTACTTGCAGTGTAATACCAAAGGAAAAAATGAATAAACAAATAAGCAAGCATTAATTAATTAATTTAAAAGGTAGTAAGGAGGATAGAGTTCTGTGGACAGGGAAGGCCTCGCTAGGAACACACCATTTAAGCAAGGATTTAAAGGAAATATGGTAGTAAGATATGTGAGTAACTGTAAGAATAGTACTAAGCAGACAGAAGTGCAAGTGTTAAGTATCTGAGATGGAAATGTGCCTGGTTTACATCTATTGGTGCTCTTCTTTATGATTGCTTCTTGATAGAAACATATTTAACTTAATGATTAAATATTTAACCAAAAGAAAAGAGGAAAATAACTAAGCAATATTGAAGTTAATAACAAGGAGAGAGAAATAGTTTCTAGAAACTTGAATAGTAATTTTTAAATGATCTGTCACACAATTAATTGTTAATATATGTAACAAAATATTCTATGACTCCATGTCAACAAATCTATGCCAACAAATGGCATACAGCCTACAAAAATAAAATCAGAGATCAGCCAAAATGGCAGAGTAGAAAGACCCTGAACTCACCTCTTCTCAGGAGCACAACAAAATCACAACTATTTGCAGAACACCCATCTATGAAAAAGACTAGAACTGACCAGAAAATACCTTCTACAACTAGAGATATAAAAAAGGAACCAAAATGAGATGGGTAGGAGTGACAGGCTCATGATATAATCAAGTCCCATATCCCAGACGGGTTAACAGGAGAATAATTATAGTGCAGAGGTTCTCCCATAGGAGTGAGAGTTCTAAGTCCCGTGTAGGGCTCCCAAGCCCAGGGGTCCTGTATCAGGAAAACAAACCCCCAGAGCATTTGGTTTTAAGGCCCATCAGGGCTTAATTTCAGGATTCCAAAGGAACTGGGGTAAATTGAGACTTCACTCCTAAAGAATGCACACAAACCCTCATGCCCACCAGGACCCAGGACAAAAGCAGTAATTTTATAGAATCCTGGGCCATACCAAGTTGCTGGGCTTGGAGAATATCCTAGAGAGACAGGGTGTTACTGCAGCTCATCCTGGAGACATAGACACTGATGGCAGCCATATCTAGAAGCTTTCTACCACATGGATAATACAGCTAGTTGTTGCCATCATGGGATCCTCCATCTAGGTGATTAGCACCAAGACCCGGCCCCACCCAACAGCCTATAGGTGCCACTACTGGGATGCCTCAAGTCAAACAAGTAACTGGGTGGGGAAACAGCACCAACCATAAGCAGACAGGCTGCCTAAAGGCTTTCTGAGCCCACAGCTGCCTTTAGACATACATCTAGACACAGCACTACCTAACAGAGGGCCAAGTGCCAGCTTCACCCAACAGGAGGCAGACACTAGACACAAGAAAATGCCAGTCCTACAGCCTGCAGACCCAGGTGACCCACAGTAGGCCAGGCACTGCCCTAGGACTAGCTGGATCATGGCCCTGCCCACTAACAGGCCAACACAAGCTTTGGGAAGCCTCAGACTTCATACCCAACTGTTTCAGGAAACAGTCTCCCCCATGCCAGAGATCTGACACAAGCTGTGGAATCCCTGAGGCTGAAGCCAGTCTCCAGGACCTGACTTTGCCTCCCAGTAGTCCAACATTAATCCCAGGATCTAAATTGACCCACCAGTGTAGGAGGGACAATAGCCCCAGGGTCTTTTGAACCTTGACTCTGCTCACAAGTGAGCCAGCATTACCCCTGGGGTCCCTGGAGTTTTGCTGTCAGCAAACAAAAATGATGAAAGGGAAAAACCTACAACCAATAATACTCTACCAAGCAAGGATCTCATTCAGATTTGATGGAGAGAGCAAAAACTTTACAGACAAGCAAAAGCTAAAAGATATCATTGGCACCAAATCAGCTGTACAACAAATGTTAAAGGAAATTCTCTAGGTGAAAAAGAAAAGGTCACAAATAGAAACAAGAAAATTACAAAATGAAAAATGTACCAGTAAGGGCAAACATACAGTAAAGGTAGGAAATCTTACACACACAAAGCTACTAGAGAAGTTAAAAGACAAAACTAGTAAAATCATCTATATCCACAAAAAGCAATTAAGGGATACACAAAAAATCCGATGTAAAATATTATATTAAAAAACTAATTATTAGGGGAAGAGAGTGCTGATGCAGGGTTTTTAAAATGCATTTGAAGTTAGGAGATCAGCAACTTAAAACAATCATGTATATATAGAGAGACTGCTATATAAAAACCTCAAGGTAACCACCAACCAAATATCTATAATAGATATACACACACAAAAAAAGAAGCAAACATAACAGTAAAGGTATTGAACAAATTACAAGAGAAGAGAACAAAAGAAGTAGAAAGGAAAAAGAAAAAATATATAAAAATAAACCCAGAACAATTAACAAAATGACAATAAGAATGTACATATTGATAATTACCTTAAATGTGAATGGATGAAATGATCCAACCAAAAGACATAGAATGGCTGAATGGATAGAAAAACAAGACCGATATATGTGCTGCCTATGAGAGACTCATTTCAGATCTAGAGACACACACAGACTGAAAGTGAGGGGATGGAAAAAGCTATTCCATGCAAATGGAAATCAAAAGAAAGCCAGAGTAGCAATACTTGTATCAGACAAAATAGACTTTAAAATAAAAACATTTGGGCTTCCCTGGTGGTACAGTGGTTGAGAGTCTGCCTGCCTATGCAGGGGACACAGGTTCGTGCCCTGGTCCAGGAAGATCCCACATGCCACGGAGTGGCTAGGCCCGTGAGCCATGGCCACTGAGCCTGCACATCCGGAGCCTGTGCTCCACAACGGGAGAGGCCACAACAGTGAAAGGCCTGCATACTGCAAAAATAAATAAATAAATGGGATTGTTTACTTAATTTGTCTTTCTGACAGTTTACTACTGTGTATAGGAATGAAACAGATTTCTGTACCTTAATTTTGCAACCAACAACTTTACTGAATTCATATATTCTAATAGTTTTTTAGTGGCATCTTTAAGATTTTTACATATAGTATCATGTAGTCTGAAAATCTTTACAGTTTTACTTTTTCCTTTCCAAATTGAATTGCTATTATTCCTTTTCCTTGTCTGATTGCTGTGGCTAGGGCTTCAAACAGCATTGTTTAAAACTGGTAGGAGTGGTCATCTTTGACTTGTTTCTGATCTTTGAGGAAGTGCTTTCATCTTTTCACTGTTGAGTATAATGTTAACCATGATCTTGTCATATATGTCTTTATTATGTTGAGTTATGTTTCCATTATACTCACTTTGTTCAGAGTTTTTCATCATAAATCGATGTTGAATTTTGTTAAAAGCTTTTTCTGCAACTATTGAGATTTTTATTCTTCAATTAGTTAATGTTGTGTGTTACAATGATTGAATTTTGAATATTTAACCATACTTGCACGACTTGGATAAATCCTTCTTGATCATGGTGTATGATTGTTTTAAAGTATTGTTGAATACAGTTTGCTAATATTTTGTTGAAAATTTTTGCATCTATGTTCATGAGTTATATTGGCCTGGGATTTCCTAGTTTTATGGTGTTTCTGTCTGATTTTGGTGTTAGGGTAATACTGGCCTTGTAGAATGAACTTCATCCTCTTCAATTTTTGGAATATTTTGAGAAGGATTGGTGTTAACTTTTCAAATATTTGATAGAATTGTCCTATGAAACTGTCTATTCATGGGCTTTGTTTGTTGGTATACTTTTTTGTTTTTGGAGTATAGTTGATTTACAATGCTGTGCTAGCACTGTCATACAACAAAGTGAATCAGCCATACATATACATATATCCATTCTTCTTCAGATTCTTTTGCCACATGGGTCACTACAGAGTATTAAGTAGAGCTCACTGTGCTATACAGTAGGTCACTGTTAGTCATCCATTCTATATATAGTAGTGTGTATATGTCAATCCCAATTCCTGAATTTATCCCAACCCCCCTTTCCCCCCTGGTAACAATAAGTATGTATTTTACATCTGTGACACTATTTCTGTTTTGTAGATAAGTTCATTTGTACCATTTTTTGTAGATTTCACATAGAAGTGCTGTCATATGGTATTTGTCTTTCTGTCTGACTAACTTTACTCAGTATGACAATTTCTGCGTCCATCCATGTCCCTGCAAATGGCATTATTTTGTTATTTTTTATGGCTAAGTAATATTCCATTCTATGTATGTACCACATCTGCTTTATCCATTCTTCTGTTGATGGCTATTTAGGTTGCTCAGATGTCCTGGCTATTGTGAATAGTGCTACAATAAATATTGGGGTGCATGTATCCTTTCAAGTTATGGTTTTTCGGGATATATGCCTAGGGGTGGATTGCTGGATCATACGGTAGCTCTATATTCCGTTTATTAAGGAACTTCCATACTGTTCTCCATAATGGCTGTACCAATTTACATTCCCACCAACACTGTTGGAGGGTTCCTTTTTTGCTACACCCAGCATTTATTGTTTGTAGAGTTTTTGATCATGGTCATCTTGAATGATGTGAGGTGATAACTCATTGTAGTTTTGATTTGCATTTTTCTAATAATTAATGATGTTGAGCATCTTTGCATGTGCTTTTTGGCTATCAGCATGCTTTCTCTGGAGAAATATCTATTTAGAACTTCCACACATTTTTTCTCTTTTAAATTTCCATTGTTACTTTTTTTTTTTTTTACATCTTTATTGGAGTATAACTGCTTTACAATGGTGTGTTAGTTTCTGCTTTATAACAAAGTGAATCAGTTATACATATACATATGTTCCCATATCTCTTCCCTCTTGTTTCTCCCTCCCTCCCACCCTCCCTATACTACCCTTCTAGGTGGTTACAAAGCACCGAGCTTATCTCCCTGTGCTATGAGGCTGCTTCCCACTAGCTATCTATTTTATGTTTGCTAGTGTATATATGTCCAGGCCACTCTCTCACTTTGTCACATCTTACCCTTCCCTCTCCCCATATCCTCAAGTCCATTCTCTACTAGGTCTGTGTCTTTATTCCTGTTTTACCCCTAGGTGCTTTCATGACATTTTTTTTCCTTAAATTCCATATATATGTGTTAGCATATGGTATTAGCCTTTCTATTTCTGACTTACTTCACTCTGTATGACAGACTCTACATCCACCCACTTCATTACAAATAGCTCAATTTTGTTTCTTTTTATGGCTGAGTAATATTCCATTGTATATATGTGCCACATCTTCTTTATCCATTCATCCGATGATGGACACTTAGGTTGTTTCCATCTCCAGGCTATTGTAAATAGAGCTGCAGTGAACATTTTGGTACATGACTCTTTTTGAATTATGGTTTTCTCAGGGTATATGCCCAGTAGTGTGATTGCTGGGTCATATGGTAGTTTTATTTGTAGTTTTTTAAGGAACCGCCATACTCTTCTCCATAGTGGCTATACCAATTCAAATTCCACCAGCAGTGCAAGGGTGTTCCCTTTTCTCCACACCCTCTCCAGCATTTATTGTTTCTAGATTTTTTGATGATGGTCATTCTGGTTGGTGTGAGATGATATCTCATTGTAGATTTGATTTGCATTTCTCTAATGATTAATGATGTTGAGCATTATTTCATGTGTTTGTTATAGTCTGTATATCTTCTTTGGAGAAATATCTATTTAGGTATTCTGCCCATTTTTGGATTGGGTTGTTTGTATTTTTGTTATTGAGCTGCATGAGGTGCTTGTAAATTTTGGAGATTAATCCTTTGTCAGTTGCTTCATTTGCAAATATTTTCTCCCATTCCAAAGGTTGTCTTTTGGTCTTGTTTATGGTTTCCTTTGCTGTGAAAAAGCTTTGATGTTTCATTAGGTCCCATTTGTTTATTTTTGTTTTTATTTCCATTTCTCTAAGAGGTGGGTCAAAAAGAATCTTGCTATGATTTATGTCATAGAGTGTTCTGCCTATGTTTTCCTCTAAGAGGTTGATAGTTTGTGACCTTAAATTTAGGTCTCTAGTCTATTTTGAGCTTATTTTTGGGTATGGAGTTAGGGAGTGATCTAATCTCATACTTTTACATGTACCTGTCCAGTTTTCCCAGCACCACTTATTGAAGAGGCTGCCCTTTCTCCACTGTACATTCATGCCTCCTTTATCAAAGATAAGGTGACAATAAGTGTGTGAGTTTTTCTCTGGGCTTTCTATCCTGTTCCATTGATCTATCTTTCTGTTTTTGTGCCAGTACCATACTGTCTTGATTAATGTAGCTTTGTAGTATAGTCTGAACACAGGGATCCTGATTCCTCCAGCTCCTTTCTTCGTTCTCAAGATTGCTTTGGCTATTCGGGGTCTTTTGTGTTTCCATACAAAATGTGAAATTTTTTGTTCTAGTTCTGTGAAAAATGCCAGTGGTAGTTTGCTAGGGATTGCATTGAATATGTATATTGCTTTGTGTAATAGTGTCATTTTAACAATGTTGATTCTTCCAATCCAAGAACATGGTATATCTCTCCATCTATTTGTATCATCTTTAAGTTCTTTCATCAGTGTCTTATAATTTTCTTCATACAAGTCTTTTGTCTCCTTAGGTAGGTTTATTCCTAAATATTTTATTATTTTTCTTGCAGTGGTAAATGGGAGTGTTGTCTTGATTTCACTTTCAGATTTTTCATCATTAGTGTATAGGAATGCCAGAGATTTCTGTGCATCAACTTCGTTTCCTGCTACTTCACCAAATTCATTTATTAGCTCTAGTAGTTTTCTGCTAGCATCCTTAGGATTCTCTATGTATAGTATCATGTCATCTGCAAACAGTGACAGCTTTACTTCTTTTCCGATTTGGATTCCTTTCATTTCCTTTTCTTCTCTGATTGCTGTGGCTACAACTTCCAAATCTATGTTGAATAAGAGTGGTGTGAGTGGGCAACCTTGCCTTGTTCCTGATCTTAGTGGAAATGCTTTCAGTTTATCACCATTTAGGATGATGTTGTCTGTGGGTTTCTCATATATGACCTTTATCATGTTGAGGAAAGTTCCCTCTATGCCTATTTTCTGCAGGGTTTTTATCATAAATAGGTGTTGAATTTGTTGAAAGCTTTCTCTGCATCTATTGAGATGACCATATGGATTTTCTCCTTCAATTTATTAATCTGGTGTATCACATTGATTAATTTTCATATATGGAAGAATCCTTGCATTCCTGGCGTAAAACCCACTTGATTATGGTGTATGATCCTTTTAATGTGCTGTTGGATCCTGTTTGCTAGTATTTTGTTGAGCATTTTTGCATCTATGTTCATCAGTGATATCGGCCTGTAGTTTTATTTGTTTGTGACCTCCTTCTCTGGTTTTGGTATCAGGATGATGGTGGCCTCATAGAATGAGTTTGGGAGTGTTCGTCCCTCTGCTATATTTTTGAAGAGTAAGAGAAGGATAAGTGTTAGCTCTTTTCTAAATGTTTGATAGAATTAGCCTGTGAAGCCATCTGGTCCTGAGCTTTTGTTTGTTGGAAAATTTTTAATCACAGTTTCAATTTCAGTGCTTGTGATTGGTCTGTTCATATTTTCTATTTCTTCCTGATTCAGTCTTGCCAGTTGTGCATTTCTAAGAATTTGTCCATTTCTTCCAGGTTGTCCATTTCATTGGCCTAGAGTTGTTTGTAGTAATCTCTCATGATCTTTTGTATTTCTGCAGTTTCAGTTGTTACTTCTCTTTTCTCATTTCTAATTCTACTGATATGAGTCTTCTGCCTTTTTTTCTTGATGAGTCTTGCTAATGGTTTATCAATTTTTTTATCTTCTCAAGGAACCAGCTTTTAGTTTTATTGATCTTTGCTTTCATTTCTTTTTCATTTATTTGTGATCTGATATTTATGATTTCTTTCTTTCTGCTAACTTTGGGTTTTTTTGTTCTTCTTTCTCTAATTGCTTTAGGTGCAAGGTTAGGCTGTTTTTTCGAGGTGTTTCCTGTTTCTTAAGGTAGGATTGTATTGCTATATACTTCCCTCTTAGAACTGCTTTTTCTGCATCCCTTAGGTTTTGGATTGTCGTGTCTCCATTGTCATTTGTTTGTAGGTATTTTTTGATTTCCCCTTTGATTTCTTCAGTGATCACTTCGTTATTAAGTAGTGTATTGTTTAGCCTCCATGTGTTTGGATTTTTTACAGATCTTTTCTTGTAATTGATATCTAGTCTGATAGCGTTTGGGTCAGAAAACATATTTGATACAATTTCAATTTTTTCAAATTTACCATGGCTTGATTTGTGACCCAAGATATGATCTATCCTGGAGAATGTTCCATGGGCACTTGAGAGAAATGTGTATTCTGTTGTTTTTGGATGGAATGTCCTATAAATATCAATTAAGTCCATCTTGTTTTATGTATCATTTAAAGCTTGTGTTTCCTTATTTATTTTCATTTTGGATGATTTTCCCATTGCTGAAACTGGGGTGTTAACGTCCCCTACTATGAATGTGTTACTGTCGATTTTCCATTTCATGGCTGTTAGTATTTGCCTTATGTATTGAGGTGCTCCTATGTTGGGTGCATAAATATTTACAATTTTTATATCTTTTTCTTGGATCGATCCCTTGATCATTATGTAGTGTCCTTCTTTGTCTCTTCTAATAGTCTTTATTTTAAAGTCTATTTTGTCTGATATGAGAATTGCTACTCCAGCTTTCTTTTGGTTTCCATTTGCATGGAATATCTTTTTCCATTCCCTCACTTTCAGTCTGTATGTGTCTCTAGATCTGAAGTAGGTCTCTTGTAGACAGCATATATATGGGTCTTGTTTTTGTATGCATTCAGCCAGTCTGTGTCTTTTGGTGAGAGCATTTAATCCATTTACATTTAAGGTAATTATTGATACATATGTTCCTATTCTCATTTTCTTAATTGTTTTGGGTTTTTTATTGTTGGTATTTTCCTTCTCTTGTGTTTCTGGCCTAGAGAAGTATCTTTAGCATTTGTTTTAAAGCTGGTGTTCTGGTGCTGAACTCTCTCAGCTCTTACTTGTATTTAAATGTTTTAATTTCTCCATCAAATGTGAATGAGATCCTTGCTCAGTAGAGTAATCTTGGTTGTAGGTTTTTCTCCTTCATCACTTTAAATATGTCCTGCCATTCCCTTCTGGCTTGCAGAGTTTCTGCTGAAAGATCACCTGTTAACCTTATGGGGATTCCCTTGTGTGTTATTTGTTGTTTTTCCCTTGCTGCTTTTAATATGTTTTCTTCTTATTTAATTTTTGACACTTTGATTAATATGTGTCTTGGCATATTTCTCCTTGTATTTATCCTGTATGGGACTCTCTGTGCTTCCTGGACTTGGTTAATTATTTCCTTTCCCATATTAGGGAAGTTTTCAACTATAATCTCTTCAAATATTTTCTCCTTCCCTTTCTTTTTCTCTTCTTCTTCTGGAACCACTATAATTCCAATGTTGGTGCATTTAGTGTTGTCCCAGAGCTCTCTGAGACTGTCCTCAGTTCTTTTCATTCTTTTTTCTTTATTCTGCTCTGCAGTAGTCATTTCCACTATTTTATCTTCTGGGTTATGTGTCCGTTCTTCTGCCTCAGTTATTCTGCTATTGATCCCTTGTAGATTATTTTTAATTTCATTTATTGTGTTGTTCATCATTGCTTGTTTCATCTTTAGTTCTTCTAGGTCCTTGTTAAAGTTTTCCTGCATTTTCTCTATTCTATCTGCAAGATTTCGGATCATCTTTTCTATCATTATTCTGAATTCTTTTTCAGCTAGACTGCCTATTTCCTCTTCATTTGTTAGGTCAGGTGGGTTTATATCTTGCTCCTTCATCTGCTGTGTGTTTTCCTGTCTTTTCATTTTGCTTATCTTACTGTGTTTGGGGTCTCCTTTTTGCAGGCTGCAGGTTCATAGTTCTCGTTGTTTTTGGTGTCTGTCCCTAGTGGCTAACATTGGTTCAGTGTGTTGTGTAGGCTTCCTTGTGGAGGGGACTAGTGCCTGTGTTCTGTTGAATGAGGCTTTATCTTGTCTTTCTGGTGAGCAGGTCCACGTCTGGTGGTGTGTTTTGAGGTGTCTGTGGACTTATTATGATTTTAGGCAGCCTCTCTGCTAATGGGTGGTGTTGTGTTCCTGTCTTGCTAGTTGTTTGGCATAGGGTGTCCAGCACTGTAGCTTGCTGGTCATTGAGTGGAGCTGGGTTTTGGTGTTGAGATGGTGATCTGTGGGAGATTTTTGCCATTTGATATTACATGGAGCTGGAAGGTCTTTTGTGGACCAGTGTCTTGAAGTTGACTCTCTCACCTCTGGCACAGCACTGACTCCTGGCTGCTGCACCAAGAGCCTTTCATCCACATGGTAATGTGGCTGCAGTTGGAGGCCTCAGTTTCTTGTCACATGTATGTCTCCCTAGGGCTGCTTTAGTGTCCTCATGACATGGCAGCTGGATTACCCCTGGATGAGTGATTTGGCCCTCCATCCCCACAACTGTTATGGCTTCGGCCACTGGGTCCACACTGGAGCCAGCAGCCTCATTGAGGCCACCCTCCCCTCAGTCTCTGGGGCAGTTCCATGATGGCAGAGGGAAGAGACCCCAAGCAGGGAGTTCCGGCTCTGTGGAAAACTCCACACATTTTTAAATTATTTGTTTATTTGATATTGATCTACATGAGCTGTTTGTATATTTTGGACATTAATCTGTTGTTGGTTGATTTTCTGAAAATATATTCTCCCATTCTGTTGGCTGTCCTTTCATTTTGTTTATGGTTTCCTTCACTGTGCAAAACATTTTAAGTTTAATTACATCACAGTTGTTTAATTTTGTTTTTATTTTCATTATTCTAGGAGGTGGATAAAAAATGATCTTGCTGCAATTTATGTGAGAGTGTGTTCTGCCTGTGTTTTTCTCAACAAGTTTTATAGTCCAGCCTTACATTTAGATCTTTAACCCATTTAGAGTTTATTTTTGTGTCTGGTGTTAGAGTGTTCTAATTTCACTCTTTTAAATGTAGCTCTCCAGTCTTCCAGGAACCACTTATTGAAAACACTGTCTTCTCCATTGAATATTGTTGCCTCCATTTATTTATTTTTTATTCAAGTATTCATCTGGATTTTTTAACACCTTTACTAGAGTATAATTTTTTATAATGATGGGTTAGTTTCTGCCTTACAACAAAGTGAATCAGCTATACATATACATATATCACCATATCTCCTCCCTCATGCGTCTCCCTCCAACCCTCCCTATCCCACCCCTATAGGTGGACACAAAGCACTGAGATGATCTCCCTGTGCTATGTGGCTGTTTCCCACTAGCTATCTATTTTACATTTGGTAGTATATATACATCCATGTCACTCTCTCACTTCGTCCCAGCTTACCATTCCCCCTCCCCATGTCCTCAAGCCCATTTGCATCTTTATTCCTGTCTTGCTCCTAGGTTCTTCAGAATCTTTTTTTAATTATTATTATTTTAGATGCCACATATATTTGTTGACATACGGTATTTGTTTTTCACTTTCTGACTCACTTCAGTCTGTATGACAGACTCTAAGTCCATCCACCTCACTACAAATAACTCAGTTTCGTTTATTTTTATGGCTGAGAAATATTCCATTGTATATATGTGCCACATCTTCTTTATCCATTCATCCACAGATGAATGGATAAAGAAGATATGGCACACAGAGCTTCCCTGGTGGCGCAGTGGTTGAGAGTCTGCCTGCCAATGCAGGGGACATGGGTTTGTGCCTTAGTCCGGGAAGATCCCACATGCTGCAGAGTGGCTGGGCCTGTGAGCCATGGCCACTGAGCCTGCATGTCCAGAGCCTGTGCTCCACAATGGGAGAGGCCACAACAGTGAGAGGCCTGCATACCTCATACCACAAGAAAAAAAAAAAAAAAGAAGATGTGGCACATATATACAATGGATTATTGCTTACTTGCATGTCTTGGCTATTGTAAATAGAGCTACAATGAACATTGTGGCACATGACTGTTTTTGAATTATGGTTTGCTCAGGGTATATGCCCAGTAGTGGGATTGCTGTGTCGTATGGTAGTTCAACTTTTAGTTTTTTAAGGAACCTCCATAATGTTCTCCATAGCGGCAGTATCAACTTACATTTGCACCAACAGTGCAAGAGGGTTCCCTTTCCTCCACACCTTCTTCAACATTTATTGTTTGTAGATTTTTTAATGATGGCCATTCTGCCTAGTGTGAAGTGATACCTCACTGTCATTTTGATTAGCATTTCTCTAATGATTACTAATGTTGAGCATCCTTTCATGTGTTTGTTGGCAATCTGTATATCTTCTTTGGAGAAATGTCTTTTTAGGTCGTCTACCCATTTTTGGATTGGGTAGTTTGTTTTTTTGATATTGAGTTGCATGGGCTGCTTGTAGATTGTGGAGATTAATCCTTCATCAGTTGCTTCATTTGCAAATTTTTTTTTCCCATTCTGAGATTTGTCTTTTCATTTTATTTATAGTTTCCTTTGCTGTGCAAAATCTTTTAATTTTCATTAGGTCCCATTTGTTTATTTTTGTTTTTATATCCATTTCTCTAAGATGTGAGTCAGAAAGGATCTTGCTGTGATTTATGTCATAGAGTGTTCTGCCTACATTTTCCTGTAAGAGTTTTATAGTGTCTGGCCTTACATTTAGATCTTTAATCAATTTTAAGTATACTCTTGTGTATGGTGTAAGGGAGTATTCCAATTTCATTCTTTTACATGTAGCTGTCAAGTTTTCCCAGCACCACTTATTGAAGAGGCTGTCTTTTCTTCATTGCATATTCATGCCTCCTTTATCAAAGATGATGTAACCATATGTGTGTAAGTTTATCTCTGGGATTCCTATCCTGTTCCATTGATCAATATTTGTGTTTTTGTGTCAGTACCATACTGTCTTGACTAATGTAGCTTTCAGTATAGTCTGAAGACAGGGAGACTGATTCCTCCAGCTCTATTTTTCTTTTGCAAGAATGCTTTGGCTATCAGGGTCTTTTGGGTTTCCATACAAATTGTGAAACTTTTTGTTCTAGTTCTGTGAAAAATGCCATTGGTAGTTTGATAGGGATTGCATTCAGTCTGTTGGCTGCTTTGGGTAGTATAGTCATTCTCACAATGTTAATTCTTCCAATCCAAGAACTTGGTATATCTCTCCATTGTATCATCTTTAATTTCTTTCATCAGTGTCTTATAGTTCTGCATACAGGTCTTTTGTCTCCTTATGTAGGGTTATTCCTAGGTATTTTATTCTTTTTGGTTGCAATGGTAAATGGGAGTGTTTTCTTGATTTCACTTTCAGATTTTTAATCATTAGTGTATAGGAATGCAAGAGATTTCTGGGCATTAATTCTGTATCCTGCCACTTTACCAAATTCATTGATTAACTCTAGTAGTTTTTGGTAGCATTTTTAGGATTCTCTATGTATAGTATCATGTCATCTGAAAACAATGACAGCTTTACTTCTTTTCTGATTTGGTTTCCTTTTATTTCTTCTTCTTCTCTGATTGCTATGGCTAAAACTTCTAAAACTATGTTGAATACCAGTGGTGAGAGTGGACCACCTTGTCTTGTTCCTGATCCTAGAGGCAATGGTTTTAGTTTTTCATCTTTGAGAACAATGTAGGCTGTGGGTTTTTTATATATGTCCTTTACTATGTTGAGGTAAGTTCCCTCTATGCTTACTTTCTGGAGGGTTTTTATCATAAATGGGTGTTGAATTTTGTTGAAAGATTTTTCTGCATCTACTGAGATGATCGTATGCTTTTTCTCCTTCAATTAGTTTGTATGGTTTATCACATTGATTTATTTGCATATATTGAAGAATCCTTTCATTCCTGGGATAAACCCCACTTGATCATGGTGTGTGATCCTTTTAATATGTTCTTGGATTCTGTTTGCTAGTACTTTGTTCAGGATTTTTGCATTTATTTTCATCAGTTATATTGGACTGTAGTTTTCTTTCTTTGTGATATCTTTGTCTGGTTTTGGTATCAGGGTGAGGGTGCCTCATAGAATGTGTTTGGGATTATTCCTGCCACTGCTATATTTGGAAGAGTTGAGAAGAATAGGTGTTAACTTTTCTCTAAATGATTGATAGAATTAGCCTGTGAAGCCATCTGATCCTTGGCTTTTGTTTGTTGGAAGAATTATAGTCACAGTTTCAATTTCAGTGCTTGTGATTGGTCTGTTTATATTTTCTATTTCTTCCTAGTTCAGTCTTTGAAGGTTGTGCTTTTCTAAGAATTTGTTCATTTCTTCCAGGTTCCCCATTTTATTGGCCTATGGTTGCTTTCAGTAATCTCTCATAATCCTTTGTATTTCTAAAGTGTCAGTTGTTACTTGGCCTTTTCATTTCTAATTCTATTGATTTGAGCTTTCTCCCTTTTTTTTCTAAATTAGTCTGGCTAATGGTTTATCAATTTGTTTATCATCTCAAAGAACCAGTTTTTAGTTTTATTGACCTTTGCTCTTGTTTTCTTCATTTCTTTTTCATTTATATCTGATCTGCTCTTTATGATTTCTCTCCTTCTGCTAACTTTGGTTGTGTTTTTTTTCTTCCTTTAATTGCTGTAGGTGTAAGGTTATTTTTTTTATTTGAGTTGCTTCTTGAGGTAAGATTGAATTGCTATAAACTTGCCTCTTAGAACTGCTTTTGCTGCATCTCATAGGTTTTGTGTTATCATGTTTTCAATGTCATTTGTTTCTAGGTATATTTTGATTTCCTATTTCATTTCTTCAGTGATCCCTTGGTTATTTAAGAGTGTATTGTTTATCCTCCATGCTTTGTTTGTTTGTTTGTTTTGTGGTACACAGAACTCTCACTGCTGTGGCCTCTCCCATTGCGGAGCACAGGCTCCAGACGTGCAGGCTCAGTGGCCATGGCTTACAGGCCTGTCCGCTCCGTGGCATGTGGGATCTTCCTGGACCAGGACATGAACCCGTGTCCCCTGCAGTGGCAGGCAGACTCTCAACCACTGCACCACCAGGGAAGCCCCATGTGTTTGTATTTTTTACATATTTTTTCCTATAGTTGATATCTAGTCTCATAGCATTGTGGTCGGAAATGTTACTTGATATGATTTCAATTTTCTTAAATTTTACCAAAGTTTGATTTGTGACCCAACATATGATCTAACCTGGAGAATGTTCCATGAGCACTTGAGAAGAAAGCATTCTGTAGCTTTTGCTTGGAATGTCCTATAAATATTGAATAAGTCCATCTTATTTAAAGTATTATTTAAAACTTATGTTTCCTTATTTATTTTCACTTAGGATGATATGTCCACTGGTGAAGGTGGGGTGTTAATGTCCCCTATTATGATTGTGTTACTTTTGATTTCCCCTTTTATTGCTGTTAGCATTTGCCTTATCTATTGAGGTGCTCCTATGTTGGGTGCATAAATATTTACAATTGTTATATCTTCTTCTTGGATTGATC
This sequence comes from Delphinapterus leucas, assembly GCF_059928025.1. Lineage (NCBI taxonomy): Eukaryota > Metazoa > Chordata > Mammalia > Artiodactyla > Monodontidae > Delphinapterus > Delphinapterus leucas. Next base: position 37,072,724 of record NC_143146.1, on the reverse strand, counting down.
ACTTGATCATTATGTAGAGTTCTTCTGTGTCTCTTGTAATATACTTTATTTTGAAGTCTATTTTATCTGATATGAGTATTGTTACTCCAGCTTTCTTTTTATTGCCATTTGCATGGAATATCATTTTCCATCCCTTCACTTTCAGTCTGTCTGTGTCCCTAGGTCTGAAGTGGGTCTCTTGTAGACAGCATTTATATTGGCCTTGTTTTACCCATTCAGCGAGTTTATATCTTTTGGTTGGAGCATTTCATCCATTTATATTAAAGGTAATTATCGATATGCATGTTCCTATTACCATTTTCTGAATTGTTTTGGGTTTGTTATTGTTGGTCTTTTCCTTCTCTTGTGTTTCCTACCTAGAGAATTTCCTTTAGCATTTTTTGTAAAGCAGCTTTGGTGGTGCTGTATTCTCTTAGCCTTTGCTTGCCTGTAAATGTTTTAATTTCTCTGTCAAATCTGAATGAGATCCCTGCTTGGTAGAGTAATCTTTGTTGTAGTTTTCTCCCTTTCGTCCCTTTAAATATAACCTTCCTCTCCCTTCTGGCTTGCAGAGTTTCTGCTGAAAGGTTAGCTGTTAACCTTATGGGGATTCCCTTGTATGTTATTTGTTGCTTTTCCCTTGCTCCTTTTAATATTTTTTTTTTGCATTTAATTTTTGATACCTTGATTAATATGTGTCTTAGTGTCTTTCCCCCTGGATTTATCCTGTATGGGACTCTTTTCACTTCCTGAACTTGATTGACTATTTCTTTTGCCATATTAGGGAAGTTTAGAACTATAATCTCTTCAAATATTTTCTCAGTCCCTTTCTTTCTCTCTGCTTCTTCTGGGACCCCTATAATTTGAAGGTGCATTTATTGTTGTCCCAGAGATGTCTGAGAATGACCTCAATTATTTTCATTCATTCTTCTTTATTATGCTCTGCGGTAGTTATTTTCACTATATTATCTTTCAGGTCACTTCTCCGTTCTTCTGCCTGTTATTCTGCTATTGATTACTTCTAGAGAATTTTTAATTTCATTTATTGTGTTGTTCATCATTGTTTGTTTTCTCTTTAGTTCTTTTAGATTCTTGTTAAACTTTGTTTGTATTTTTTCCTTTCTATTTCCAAGACTTTGGATCATCTTTGCTATCATTACTCTGAATTCTTGTTCAGGTATACTGCTTATTTCCTCTTCATTTGTTTGGTCTGGTGGGTTTTTACCTTGCTGCTTCACCTGCTCTGTGTTTCTCTGTCTTCTCAATTTGCTAACATACTGTATTTGGGGTCTGCTTTTCACAGGCTGCAGGTTGATAGTTCCCTTTGTTTTTGTATCTGCCCCCAGTGGCTAAGGTTGGTTCAGTGGGTTGTATAGTTTTCCTGGTTGAGGGACCTAGTGCCTATCTTCTGGTGGATGAGGCTGGATCTTGTTTTTTTGGTGGGTAGGACCACATCTGGTGGTGTGCTTTTGGGTGTCTCTGACCTTATGATTTCAGGCAGCCTCTCTGCTAATGGGTGAGGTTGTGTTCCTGTCTTGCTAGTTGTTTGGTATAGGGTGTCCATGACTGTAGCTTGCTGGTCATTTAATGAAGCTGGGTCTTAGCATTGAGATGGAGATCTGTGGGAGAACTTTCATTGTTTGATATTATGGGGAGCCAGGAGGTCCCAGCCAGATGAATTCCCTGAACTTGGCTCACCCACCTCAGAGGCACAGGCCAGACTCCCAGCCACAGCACCAAGATCCTGTCAGCCACATGGCTCAGAAGAGAAGGGAGAAAGAAAGAAAAGAATAAAATTAAATTTAGAAAGTTATTAAAATAAAAAAATATTAGAAATTTTTAAAAATTGAAAAGTAATTAAAAAAAGAGAAAAAAAAGAAAGAGAAGAGAGGAGCCAAACCAAAAATACACATCTGCCAATGATAACAAGCACTAAAAACTATGCTAAAAAAAATGTGAGAGGCAGACAGAACCCTAGGAAAAATGGTAAAAACAAAGCTATACAGACAAAATCTCACAATGAAGCATACACATACACATTCACAAAAAGAGAAAAAGGAAAAAAATATATATAGAAACAAAAAAGGAAAGGAGCAACCAAATCAATAAAGAAATCTATAATGATAATAAACTGTAAATAGTAAATTAATATCTTAATTAATAAAATCAGAAACAAATTAGATGCAGAAAGCAAACCCAAAGTCTACAGTTGCTCTCAAAGTCCACCACTTCAATTTTGGGATGATTCATTGTCTATTCAGGTATTCCACAGGTTCAGGGTACACTAAGTTGACTGTGGAGTTTTAAACCACTGCTCCTGAGACTGCTGGGTGAAATTTCCATTTCTCTTCTTTTTTCGTACAGTTCCTGGGCTTCAGCTTTGGATTTGGGCCCGTATCTGTGTGTAGGTCACCTAAGGTTGTCTGTTCTTCACTCAGATAGGACAGGGTTAAAGTAGCAGCTGATTAGGGGGCTCTGGCTCTCTCAGGCTGGGAGGAGGGAGGGGTACGGGATGAAGGGTGAGCCTGTGGTGGCAAAGGCTGGCATGAAGCTGCAAGAGCCTGAGGTGCAGTGTGTGTTCTCCTGGGAGAGTTGTCCCTGGATCATGGGACCCTGGCAGTGGCAGGCTGCACAGGCTCCCAGAAGGGGAGTTTTGGATAGTGCCCTGTGCTTGTACACAGGCTTCTTGGTGGCTGCAGCAGCAGCTTTAGCATTTCATGCCTGTCTCTTGTGTCGCACTGATAGCCGCATCTTGCACCTGTCTCTGGAGCTCATTTAAGTGGTGCTGTGAACCCCCTCTCCTCGTGCACCTCAAAACAATATTCTCTTCCCTCTTAGGCAGTTCCAGACATTATTCCAGAATCCCTCCCATTTAGCTGTGGTGCAGTAGCTCCCTTCAGGCTGTGTTCATACAGCCAACCACAGTCCTCTCCCTGGGATCTGAACTCTGAAGCCTGAGCCTCAGCTCCCAACCTCTACCCACCCCTGCGGGTAAGCAGATAAGCCTCTCAGGTTGGTGAGTGCTTGTTGGCACAAATCCTCTGTATGGGAATCTCTCCTCTTTGCCTTCTGCACTCATTGTTTTGCTCTCTTCCTTGGCTATGAAGCTTCCTCCCACCACCGCCCATCTCTTCCCATTAAGTGGCTTCCTAGTGTGTGGAAACATTTCCTCCTTCACAGCTCCCTCCCAGAGGTACAAGTCCTCTCCCTATTCTTTTCTCTCACTTTTATCTTTTTTTCTTTTGCCCTACCCAGGTATATGGGGTGTTTCTTGCCTTTTGGGAAGTCTGAGGTCTTCTGCTAGCATTCGGTAAGTTTTCTGTCAGAGTTGGTCCACATGTAGCTGTATTTCTGATGTATTTGCTTGGAGGAAGGTGATCTCCACGTCTTACTATTCCACCATCTTGAAAGTCTCCTCCTCCTTTTTTATAGATAAGGTGACCATAGATGTGTGGGTTTATCTCTGAATTTTTATATTGTTCCAATGATATATATTTCTGTTTTTATGCCTGTAACATACTGTTTTGATTACAGTAGCTTTGTAGTATAGTCTGAAGTCAGGGAGCCTGATTCCTCCAGCTTTGTTTTTCTTTCTTAAGATTTCTTTGCCTACTAGGGGTCTTTTGTGTTTCCATACAAATTGTAAACATTTTTGTTCTAATTCTATGAAAAATGTTTTTGGTAATTTGGTAGGGACTGCATTGAATCTGTGGAGTTATTTTGGTAGTATAGTCATTTTGACAATATTGATTTTTCTAATCCATGAACATTGTATATCTCTCCATCTCTTTGTGTCATATCCATCAGTATCTTGCAGTTTTCTGAGTACAGGTTTTTTGCTTCCTTAGGTAAGTTTGTTCCTAGGTATTTTATTCTTTTTGATGCAAAGGTAAATGAGATTGTTTCCTTAATTTATTTTTCTGATCTTTTGTTATTAGTGTGTAGGAATGCAAAATATTTCTGTGTATTAATTTTGTATTCTGAAACTTTTCCTAATTTACTGGTGAGCTTTTGTAGTTTTCTGGTAGCATCTTTAGGATTTTCTATGCATAGCATCATGTCATCTGCAAACAGTGACAATTTTACTTTTTCTTTTCCAATTTGGATTCTTTTGATTTCTTTTCCTTCTCTGATTGCTGTGTCTAGGTCTTCCAAAAGTATGTTGAATAAAAATGGCATGAGTGGATATCCTTGCCTTTTTCCTTATCTTGGAGAAAATGTTTTCAGTCTTTCACTGTTGAGAAAGATGTTTGCTGTAGGTTTGTCGTATATGGCCATTATTTTGTTGAGATAAGTTCCTTCTATGCTCACTTTCTGGAAAGTTTTTATCATAAATGGGTGTTGAGTTCTGTTGAAAGCCTTTCCTACATCTGTTCAGATGGCCATGTGGTGTTTTTTCATCAATTTATTAGTGTGGTGTGTCTCATTGATCAATTTACATATATTGAAGAATCATTGTATCTCTTAGATAAATCCCATTTGATCGTGGTGTATGATTTTTTGATTATTAATTCCATCTTATTACTGACAATTGGTCTGTTTATATTTTCTGTTTTCTTCCTGATTCTGTCTTGCAAGAATTTGCATTTCTAAGAATTTATAAATTTCTTCTAGTTTTCCCATTTTATTGGCATATAGTTTTTCAGATGAATCTCTTATGATCATTTGTATTTCTCTGTTGCAGTTTGTAACTTCTCTTTCATTTCTAATTTTATTTATTTGGGTTCTCTAACTGATTTTCTTGATGAGTCTAGCTACAATTTTATCAATTTAATTGATCTTTTCAAAGAAATTAGTCCTGTTTTCATTGATTCTTTTGTTTTTGTTGTTTGTTTGTTTGTTTGTTTTGTCCATGCCATGTGGCATGTGGTATCTAGTTCCATGACCAGGGATCAAACCCATGTCCCTGCAATGGAAACTCATAGTCTTAACCACCAGGGAA